>NW_010515104.1:0-4463 GCF_000687285.1 Phaethon lepturus | reverse complement strand
TACACACAGAGAAAAGACGATAATCAAGACACTCTCCATACAGGTATGAAAGACTGAAGCAAGTTATATTCCTTGCTAAAGACAGTAAATACACTCCCACACATTCAGAAAACTAAACAAGGAAAATGAACGCAGAAATGTTACAAACTGATCACTGTATCAGTCAGCCTTTATTAAGCAGTTGCTATCTCACTTAATTTCCATCCTAAGTCCATATTCAGCAACTTATGCTCTACAGAATTAGGATTTCCAGCTTGCTTCCACGAACAGCAGATGGTAAATGTTGACGGGACATTTTTTTCCTAAAACACTGTTTAGATGACAAGTTGTGGAATGGACTTCAAAAATTAATTAGTCTAGAGAAAAGGAGTCTAACAGTCTGATTTTGAAAAAAGTCCCAGTAGTTTTGCAAGAAAACAAGTAAGCAGATCTTTGTCACTGGGGCTCCCAACAGCACCTCCTCAGTGTGTTTAACAGTTATGAAGCTTGTCTGCTGCTACTAGATCTTAAAATTTAACCAAATATTTAAATACAGTGGGTTATTTTGTACCCCACAAACCCAAGTTTTTCAGGCTGTTCGCCAATTCAGATATTACTCTTTTAGCTTGCTTATTATATGTGTTTTCATTAAAGAGAATTAAGATAACTCCATAATCACAAGCTCCTGTAAAGACATTCTTTTCTCTAGCACACACTGGCTGAAGACAATTCCTTCGTCTTTACGCATAACCTGTTGATAACAGGATTTTAGTGATCATATTATGTATGACCTGTAAGGAAGTGTTGGTACAGTGCTTTATATGAAATTCTCTTATCTCAGCTAGTGAAACAAGTGACAAACTACTGTAAGTTGAGTATGACTTGTTGCAAAGGGGAAAAAACATCTGCTGTCAGAACTAACGGCCATGAATTGCCAAGTAATTATAATTGGACAATTATAATTGATGTGACAGGCACATTGATTACAGGCCATCCCACTTCACAGAACTATGTGTTTTCCTTGCCCAGTTACTGAGATTACTTTCTACTAGAATGCTCTCCTGTTCACAGCGCAGTAGTACCTCTGTCTTTTAAGGCACCTGCCTATGAGTCAGTCTCCACATGGATTTGGAATTTCACTCTATCCAGATATTTTTAGGATTTATCCATTTTCAAGTTCTCCAGTGCCCTCTAACCTTCCAAGAAGAAATTCAGCTCTTAATTGAAAGAGAATTCCTCCCCACACTGTACCAGCTCAACCAAAACAAATGCTTCACAGAATAATCTTCCTCCTGGGTAGACACTGGATACACTAAGAAAAACCCAGGAGACTAACTTTGCTCAACTTGCAAACCCTTTTGCATTTTAAATCTGCAGACTCTGAGCATTTTAAATCTACAACATCTGAAGAGTTCAAACAATAAACAGAACTCAGAATATGATTAGCAATTACTGAAAACATAGTCCTACCAGCATCACACAGAGCCTCTCCATGAGCAGATTACATCCAGGCATTCACAGTACATCCTTAGGGAATCACAGGCTATTCCTCTGGTTGTTTCCTCTCTATAACCCAAGTTAAGTTGTGACAGTCTCCTCCCAACACAACATTTTAAACTGCCTGCTCTGAAGGAACACTTTGAAACTAGTGGAAAATTTATTTGAAAGACCTTATGGAACTGAAATGCAGAACTGCTCACCAAATCATCTCCCCTTCTCCAGTCAGAGGAAACCGCTTACCTTCCATGCCAATAAGAAGCAAGTTAGAAGTCAGTTGACCCCAGCCACGTTTCCCTTGCTGTTTGTTAATCCAGTTCCAGTTGAAGCCAAGGAAATCCACCACAATCTTCCTTCCAACTGTGTCATTCAGGGTTTGCTGCAGATATAGCCTGTATTTTCCCAGAGACAAGCAGAAATCAAGTATTAAGCTTTGTCATGAACATAGAGACGCATCTCTGTGTCGCTTCAGAAAGATTTCAAAACAGAGACATAACTCCTAGAAATTCTGTTCTACCATCATATGCCCTAAACATCTGTGGAAGGAAACAGTTTCAAAAAGTCCACAAACTTTGCTGAAAGATTTCTTGGTACAGAAGGGAACAGAACTCGGTTTGGCTTGAACAATCACAAGGGAAAAAGAATTCAGAGCAAGAGCAACACCCTCACAGTGCAGGAGGAGGAAACTGTAAACAGACTGTCCACCATCAAATATAAAACACACTCATGAATAATCCCGAGATAAATGCCACCACTCTAACTCATCTGCAATAAGAGTTACCTCTTCTACTGGAAGTGCATGACTGCAAAAAAGGTCTCGGGAAACCTAGCATGTTTCAGTATCAAATTACTTGAAAGCCACACTAACATTTAGACATAGAGGATTAGAGGAATCAAATATCTGTATTAATAATCGCAGTATTACAGACTACTGTCTGCAATGCTGGAAGAAAAATGCATTTTTAAGCTCAAGGACTGCCTTCTCTCTCAGGAAAAACACATACAAAGCTGAGAAAGAAGGGAAAGTTGGAGATGACAAGTGGATACACACACAAGAGTTGCTTCCAATTAAGACACAATTAAGCATCCGTAAGCTCTTTTAGAAGACCAGTGCCTGATAAAATTTACTGATGGTTTAAGTACAGTTGCTAATAGTTATGTTTTGTATAAACATGAAGCTCCTCTCAATAACTTACAGCTCTGTTAGTGGTACAGGCCATCACCACCACAAATACACTGCACATATGCAACCTTTTCTCACCTTTCTGAAAGAGGGTTATCACCAGCTACCTTGGTATTCTGTAAAAAAAGGCTGGGTGCTATAGCTTGTACCTTTTAATCAGATAACTAAGCTCCTCTGCCAATACCATAGTCTGCCAAAAGAAAGTGAAGCTTAAGGCTTTGTCTATCCAAACCCTACCTCAGACAGAGAAGAAAAAGTCTGTGCAACGTGAACAGTTTGATTAATTGTGTGATTAACAGTGTGACTTTTTTATCAGGTAACAAGGCTGCTGTCAAGTAGCAACCCTGCAGGAAAAAGCAGTCTATAAAAAAAATGGAAAGTTAGAGAAGTTTTAATCACCCACACTCACTGAAGAGAGACCTACCCCCTACTTAGACCTGCAGAAATGGAGAAACCTCCACATATCACTTACCTCTCAGCACTCCCTTTTTGTTGTATTTCTTTGAGTCTGTCCACAAACTCAGCAAACTTCATCTCTTCCCTGCTTGACTTGGGTTTGAAGTTCTTAAAATTGGCCATCTTCTTCTCATCGTAGTATAAAAACTTGTGTGTGCTGGCACTATACACTGAGAAGTCCCCATTGCCAATATTTTCCTGGAGGTAATCCAGGTCCCATTTCAGAGCAGGATAAACCAGATTCGTATCTGTCAGCACCACCGGCTCCTGGAGAGAAACAGGAAGTTTATTGATTCAAGGACCTCTTGAACTTGAAAATGATCGCATTCATTACTGCAACCACACAAACTCTCTTTGAAAATAGGGAATCGGAAAAGACATTTAGAGTAATCAGACACCTTGGTCTGGGGGAAAAACAAGCAAAACATGACAGGAAGTTTTAAAAAAGCGTTAGCCTGCTCTTACAGCAAGCTCCTGGTAGTAATAGAACAGATTCCACTATCTACTTAGCTAATCTCTAACATATGAGGTTAGACAAACAGTAGCTGGGAGCAGTTTTAGGCCTATTTGGTCCTGCCACATAGCAAGGAGACACAGTAGATTCTGTCTGGTCACTTCCAGCCTCATCTATGAAGGGGTAAATGCTAGCAGCAAGATATCTCTGAATCCAGAAACAGACACAGCACTCACCTCTTTTCTCAGAGGATCACAGATAACCTTCAGCCATCAAAAAGCTAATATTACCCCATCTCTTCTATACCAAAAAAACCCCCACTACAAAAGGAAGACAAAGGGCGTTACTTATCTCCTCACCTGTAAATAGTAAACAACCTACACGAGAATGACAGCTGCTATGTTTCCATAGTTGTGCATGCACAACTTCGTTTTTTTTAAAGAAAGACTGCAAGAAAACACCAAGCGATCTCATCAAAATTAGATAGAGCTTGCCCAGAACCAATACAAAAGCTGCTACTGCAAGGCAACCTTCACCCTTCACATCTTTAGCCACTCTCACTCAGAAAACAACAAACGTGTGCCCATAGTTTTACACATGTCCACGATTTCCATCCGGACAACAAAGCACTTAAAGCAAACGCTTCCCGCAAATTTCACAACTCAACACTGTGGCACCAAAAAAAAACGTCCACTACAACTACGAGGAACGGGACTGGGGCAACAAACAAGCCCGCGCGAGGAGGG
Source organism: Phaethon lepturus (assembly GCF_000687285.1). Taxonomy (NCBI): domain Eukaryota; kingdom Metazoa; phylum Chordata; class Aves; order Phaethontiformes; family Phaethontidae; genus Phaethon; species Phaethon lepturus. Next base: position 148 of record NW_010515104.1, on the reverse strand, counting down.
GGCATGGCGGGCGCTCCGCGGCTGACAGCGGGGGAGAGGGACAGAGGGACAGAGCAGGGGTGGGAAGGTGGGTGCACCCGGGACGGCACCAGGACCCGGGAGACCCCCGCTGCCTGTGAGCCGCTCCACAGGCCCGGCCCTGCTCTGC
>NW_010515103.1:3082-6641 GCF_000687285.1 Phaethon lepturus | reverse complement strand
CTGTAAATTTTATGCAAAATGCAGAGCTGCAAATTTTCCTTTTAACTATGAATACTTCTGTTTACATTTTCATTCACAGCAGTCTGAGGCTACCTTCAATTCCTCCTTTTCAGTACTTTCAGGAGAACAGAACATAGCATTATTGAAAAAAAATCACTGAACAATTTAAAGGCGTCAAATTTGTTAGTTGTCAAACCTGCAGCAAGTCTCCATCGAGAGCACAACAAATGTCACACAACTCTCGCTTTAAGATAGTCTAGCCTGTGCATGAAAGCTCTTATTCACCTCAAAACAGAAGGAGGAGTACATCACAGCTCCAGAGAAGTTATATTCTCAATCCAGGGAAGAACTTTTTTTCCTTCCCGCCAAAAATAGTTAACCTGGGGCCATGAAAGAATGCGGGTTGCAACCAGTTTTTGTAACACTTCAAATATAACATCCACTCACCTGAAATAAAGATACCTACCTATTTTGAAGGTTATATAGTTGATAACAAGTTACATAGTTAATTCCTCTATGGATATTAAATAGTTTATAACTAGCAAAAAGATTAAAAGATGACAAAGAATATGTCAACTGCACCACAAAAATCTTCTTGCCTGAAAGACTGCCCCATTGGTGGGGGAGCAAGATGGAAGGGAAGGGAAGGGAAGGGAAGGGAAGGGAACGGAACAAGAGCCTTGGTTGTTGTAAACTGGCCTTCTGAGAGAGGGGGAAGGGGAGGGGAGGGAGAGGGAAGGGAAGGGAAGGGAAGGGAAAAAAATACAAAAAATCTTGTATGTTCTTGCAAAATTTTTAAATATACCCTACCCCCTCCCCGAAAAACCTTATGAAAAGGCTTTTGAAATAACTTTCTAAATTTACTTAGGATTTATAAATTCACTTTCCATCAGTTCCTCACAAGGAAAACTGCCATGTTTTCTTAGGTGATCAGGAAGATACTTGAAATCTTAGAAATCTTAACACATTTTTAAGAGATCTGGCTGCTTCTTATCTATCTCAGGCATACTTTCTGTTTAGATCTCCCAGTAATACCCTTGACGAAATACAGCATATAGATTTTTGATTTTTTACATGAGCTATTTTTCAACCTGTTTTCTCCTTTTTATTACAAATAATGTTAGAAAGATTTTATAAGATAATCACTTTGTATGTACATGTAATTTGTCTACACTGACAGACACATCCACACACAGATACAGAAGTTTCTCGCAGGTGTAATGTCAGTCACCCTTCGATAGCTATTTTGTATTGCTACTGCTTATTGCTAAGCAGCAATACAGATGCTAAGCCAAAACCTTCCTCAAGGTTCAAAAGTTCCAAGACTTTTGCTTCCTAGGGTTTAAGACCAAGAGATCACAGCCTGCCTTCTCCAACTTTTCAGGCACTGTACTCCTGCAATCATACACAAAGCATGGTAGCAGGGAATTGGCAGGTTTTTTTCCCTCAAGGAGGAACATTTTGAGATTACTAGATCAGCTATATTCACTGCAGCAATTCAACAATACTCTGAACAAACAGCGTAAAAGAAACAACCCCCAAAAAGCTGAGGAATAAATCTTTATCTTTATTAAAAAAACAGAAATAGGCATCATTTATTGTGATTATTTTTACTTTTCTTATCGAACTGAAGTTTATGGAAACCACCTCTGTCATCTCTTGTCTGCCTTCCAGGCTTCCCCAGTGAGATTAATCTGGAAGTCAGGCCTTCAGTATTTTCCCTATTAGGTAACTTAGGTGCTGTCTCCAACTTCGAATCTCCACCTATTCAGATATTTAAAACTGTTAGAACAACATTTAGGTTGCAAGCACTTGGAAGTTTTAGAAACACCATATTTACACTTGCCTGCAAAAAGCCAGATTGATCTACTTCAGCATGTGTATTATACTACCATCTTAAAATAAAACATGCAATTTGAAACAAAAATCTCCTGTTCTAGTCAGAACCATGAAGTTAATTAAAAGTTCATAAAAGTTCGTAAAAAATCTTACAGATTACTTTAAAAGGAAGATAAGAAAATGTGTGCCTTGCAATATGCTCTAAGATTTATTTAAGTCTGAAGCTTTAATAGTTTTCAGTAGGTGGCACACCACACAAAACTGGACTTTATGTATGACAGTCATTCTCAAAATCACCTCTGCTTTTATTTTTTTTAATTTTTAAAAGAACAAACACAGTAAGTCCTCTAGGGTAAGCAAAGCGAATGGCTGGCAACAAGAAAATCACCTACCAGTTTCCTTTCTACCTATTACCACGTCTCTGCCCTCCCTCCACCTCTGCTGAAGGACTCAACAGCTGAGATCTCAGAAGCAGCAGCAGAGCTCCCCAGACTGACAACTGCTGTCAGCACCCAGCAAGGCTCAGATGTACCCTTCTCTGAGCTGCAGTCACACCTTTGGAAACAGTGCAGGTAATCTCAAATAAAGCTCAAAACACTCTTTATGCATCTATCTCTATGGCACTTAAGACTAGTAGACATACCACAGCTGTGTTAGTTCTGTCTGTCTAGCCCTTCTGCTGACTGGCTCACAAAGTTTGAATCTGCTTTAGCCTTTGAAAGGATCAAAGTCATTTCTGGCTAGAATAAAAAATAAAAACTTTTTTTGGGGTGGGGTGTTCATAAAACATAGGTATCTTTTCTGATGCTAAATTAGGCTGTTATACTCTACCCTTTGATTCAGCCTGAAGAAAAAGGAGTTGTAAGTGCAACAGGAGACAGAGAACTTGTAGCAAACCAAAGTTTCCACTTTTCTCTCCACAAAATATCCCATCCAGAAGAAAAGCAGCCCCTCACCCCACAAAAAATGTAACTAGGAAATTTTGTGTTTTGCTTATCCTATTGTACATAGCTTTGATGATAGGTGTTGCTTACATGGCTCCTACTTGTTTTGAATGAGATAGGCAACAGGTTGTCTATTCACACCATAAAAAGCTAATTGTAGAAAAAGAATGTTTTCAAAGAGCAGTGGAAAGATGGCTACTGCTGAATCCTTATCTGAGCTTCCTCAGGACTCAAGATCCATAAGCAGGTGGAAATGATTTCTCTTATCTATGAAATGAGGATACCACCTGTCCTGGTTTCAGCCAGGGTAGAGTTAATTTTCTTCACAGAAGCTAGTGTGAGGCTATGTTTTGGATTTGGGATGAGAAAATGTTGATAACGTGCTGATGTTTTGAGTTGTTGCTAAGTAGTCAAGGACAGTCCAGCTTCTCATGCTGGCCTGCCAGCAAGAAGGCTGGGGGTGCACGGGAGGTTGAGAGGGGACACAGCCAGGACAGCTGACCCAGGCTGGCCAAAGAGATATTCCATACCATATGACATCATGCTCAGTATATAAAGCTGGGACGAAGAAGAAGGAAGGGGTGGAGGGACGTTCGGAGTTATGGCGTCTGTCTTCCCAAGAAACCATTACGAGTGACGGAGCCCTGCTTCCCTGGAGATGGCTGAACACCTGCTTGCCCATGGGGAATAGTGAATGAATTCCTTGTTTTGCTTTGCTTGCGTGTGCGGCTTTTGCTTTACCTATTAAACTGTCTTTATCTCAGACCATGAGTTTC
>NW_010515103.1:0-3051 GCF_000687285.1 Phaethon lepturus | reverse complement strand
TTCTTTCCCCCGTCCTACTGTGGGGGAGTGAGCAAGCGGCTGCGTGAGGCTTAGTCGCCGGCTGGGGCTAAACCACGACACTACCTGACAACTGTTGCCATCTTCTCCAAGGGTTCATATTTTCCATTCAATTTGGATCGCACGACAGTGTGAGTCCCCTTCCTACTCTCTCTTCTTTTGCTCTTTACTTCCAAATTAAGGCAAAATACACATGCCTTGTTTAACCAATCTTATTTAAAGTTTTTTTTTTCTCAAGCTCTCATCTCACCTAGACAATTCACTTAGCTGGCCTAAGAGTGTGAATTTATTACTTTGGTAATGAAGCTTAAGGAGGAACAACAGTGGGGAGGACTGTTCTCATCTCTCTTTTCCTGGGCATGCTCAACCAGCTGGAAACTCAAGCATTCCCCATATTTACCACTCTGCTCTTGCTAAGCACTTAACACAATTTGTCTTGAAATTTCAAAGATGACTACACAACATTTTGATTCTCTATGCGTGTGAAAAAGGCCTTTGGGTGGATTACAAAAACGTAACACAAACATATGACAATATATTTTAGTACGTAAAACAGAGAAAGTTACTAAACTCTATAACATGTTAGTATTTTTACTGGCATCTCACCAGTAGTTTCTAAGTCTGCATTTACAAGATAACAAACTAAATTATAAAATAGACTTATTCTAAAAAAAACAACTGTAAATTATTAGTTGGCCTCTAGAATGGGCCTATAATCTTGATTTAGGCCTGAATAAGCATCCACATCACAACTGACACCATGAATTTGCATTATGTTTTGAAAACATTACAACAGCAAATGATGTGGTTTATATGGTGGTTTAATAAATAAATAATTCAATTAATAAATGGTGGTTTCAGGCACTGTGTCTTCAGGCTGGAAAGATGCTTGTTAGAACCAAAGCAGCAGCTTCCTATTGCCTTTGCACCTTCATTATCTGTCTTGAGATTAAACCTCAGCATCCCAAACTTCTATCAGCAAAACGCTGTTAGAAACTTCTGAACAACAAATGTTATCATCTGCCTTATTTTTCCAGTCTTTCCCCATTCTCCTGTATGTTCATTGTACACAATTTCATCCTTAGTTCCCACCAGAGATTGCTGCACTGTAACAGGAAATCATCAAACCTGTAATTTCTTTCTATACCATTACTCAATTGAGTTGCATAATATAGAGAGATATTTCAAGTTATCCTGGTAAGAGTACATTCTGAAAGAATGTGGACTAGGGCACGGCACATCTTCACAATTACACGCGTTACTTTATAGTCTAAATTTCTGGAAGAAAATGTATGGTTTTTTTAGTTTCTCAGGGAGCAGGAAGGGTTTCTTGGTATATCAAAATAAAAACTTAGAGAACAGGCAGTTCAACTTGACCAGTAAATAAAGCAAGAGCTCCTTTTCAAGTAATCCAAGCAGGCCTATATTTGATTTGAAAGCTATATATAGCTTACCTGAGCTAGTGCTCATAAGTAAAAGCTTATATGTACAATAAACACAAGGAACACACTTCTCTGAGCTGGCACATGAGCCATTCTAAAATTATAGCCCAGTTTGTATTCCTGTATGACTTAACCTCTGCAATCTGAGAAATGACATTAAGGAGATACATTAGATACTGATCAGCCTTCTGCTCCTCCTGCTTTTTACTTTTTGTTCTTTCTAGTCAGCATTTGTTCCATTTTTCTCGATTTTATCTGCTTTGGTGAAACATAGGTTTTAAATTCCATCCGCACTGGAATTTTTAAATTTAACATTTCTAAATTTAAAACAACTAACAGTTTGGTATGATGAGATTTAGACACTGCATGTTTTTATAATCAAATGAATAAACGCTATACCTCCAAGTTCTTTTACATTCAAGATGGCATTCTGGAATGGCACCGCTTTTATGCTAAAACCTAAAAAGTTAAATAAAGGGTATTAGTAAGTTATTTGTTAAAGAGGCCATTTGAAATCAACTGCATACATTCACAAAAGACTACTTTTTTCACCAAGAACTAGGATTTTCAATGTGAAATTATTTTTCAATACAGAGTTTAAAAATATCAGTTGGGGGGGGAATCAGTATGAGCAATGAAATTTGCAAAGATACTATTACATAACTGGCATACATTAAATTCAGCATAAAACTTATCCAGAAAATCTACCATTTGGTAAGGAGTTAGTACAGAATATACCTTTATTAAACTATACTATATATATACACTATATACTATATATACCTTTATAACTAAAATCTTATAACTATACCTAAAACTAAAGTTTAGATTTCAGATTACCAGTAATATAAAGTGATCCTTCTGCAATTTTTTGGAGACATGGAAGAAGACAACATGCAATTCAAATCACTGTTTTCTTACATTTAAATTTCACAGGTTTTGGTTACACCTAGAGTATTAATCCTGTCTATAAATGTTATCAACAGACAGATCCTTTTACAGACTTGAGTGGTATGTATTAAAATGGTTACAAGCACACTAGAAGCATCCATTAATCCTCTATTAGCCTATTATATGCTTAAAAAAAAAAAACAAACCTTAATAAAGTTTGATGTTTTCCCTTAACTGGAAATTCAGACAGCCAAGATAAAGGGAACATGAAGGACTTCCAGCAGTCCCTCCATATACCACATACTAGATTCTGCATGTTAATGCATGCATACATGTAAGTGTATATAATACTTTATATAGGAATAATTATATCTGCTTTTTCTCTTCCTAGACAGGAGCAAAAACTGGAATGGACCTGAGTGGCGTTGATGAGAAAAGCAAAAATATAGGTTATAATTTGAAAACTGAGTGGAGAAGTTCTCACAATGTATTCTTGGATTCTCAACCATATTTTCTAATATAGCACAGATATGGTGCATATGGGTACATTTTCTCTTTGCTGGGTTAAAAAATGTCTGGACGGCCAAGCCCAGAGAGTTGTGTTGAACGGAGTTAAATCCAGCTGGCAGCCAGTCACAAGCGGTGTTCCCCAGGGCTCAGTCTTGGGGACGATCTTGTTTAATATCTTTATCAATGATCT
>NW_010515102.1:0-12091 GCF_000687285.1 Phaethon lepturus | reverse complement strand
CGAGCTGCCTGTCAGCGCTGGCTGAGCACGTGTCCTCGCAGCCCAGAGCATGTGAAGAAATCCCGAGAATGCTCTCCACACACCGGGGCGCGGACTTAAGAGGCCTGAGAAGATAAATAATCACAATATATCTGAGGGGGATTTTATTTTTCTTCCAGATTCTGGACCCCGCTTTACATTTTCAAGGGTTTCCAACCACAGCAGCATCTATTTCCTTCTCCTACCTTTGATTTTCCCCTCGAATTTCATATGTATTTTCTTTTCTCGTCACACCACAAGAATTACAATAAGTAATTTGCTTATCGGGGGGTACAAAAATTGTGTTACTGTACAGACTGGTTTTGCAACGCTGAATGAGTGTTGCCTGTTAGGTGTGTAAATGTAGAGTTAATTCTGCTTTTCATGGCCTGCACTTTCTCTGTACTTGTTTATTCCACATTTTGTGTCCGCCCCAGGATGGATCAAACTGTTTAACCTTTGACTGCAAAGTCAAAAGAATGACTCACTTGGAAACTAAAATGTAAATAAATATAGGCATTGCTAAATAAATCAAACACTAATACGTTAAACCAAGGCTGATAAATATTCTGATTAAAATCATACTTAAATAAATGGGGTAAATCATCAGACAGTGGGTTTAAAATGCACATAAACCACACAGCGGTTATGAAATGCACATATCAGTGGGTTTAAAAGCACATATCATAATAAGTAAATGGTTTTAATCTTTGATTTTTCTTTATTATATAGAGTGAAACCTTTTCTGCTACAGTTGCTAAGTGAACCCCAGTATTATCACAAATGCTGCGAAAGGAGACGAAATATGGTTGATTTATTGGTAAATTAGAAAATATTTTCTTGATTACATTGACTGAAAAATGCTCCAAACCTCTTAAACCTTCCAGTGCAGCACAGAAAAGTGGGGAGCTGGTAAATGATCTCCCTCTTTGCCAGTATTCCTGCCATAACTGTGGCTGCCCGCAGAAAAAAGTTAGTCTCCTGTACAGGTACCTTCCCTTCTGGCACTAAATTACAAAGCGCTACCCCCAATTACGGTCTCTAAAACCATTAGCAGTTAAGAGAAAATAATCCCTGCAATTTGTGCAGCAATAAGTATTATGTACGACGGAGGAATATGCAAAAAGGAGCGTGGCAGCTCTGCCGGGAGGACGAGTCTCTCGGCTCAGGACTGCCACCTCCCTGCTCCTCGCGAAGTGGAGAACTGCTTCAAGCAATTATTTTCTTTTTTTTTTACTTATTTTCTATTTTCTTGCGCCTTGTCCTTACTAAACGATCTCGGCATAGCAAGCCTGTCTGCAAGGACTTGCATGCTAGCACATGTCATTTTTTTGGCTCCCCTGAAGGAAAAGGTGTTGTTTGCCTCCCACGTTGGATCAAGCCCTCTGGACCCGGTGTTTCCACATTCTTGATTGCCCTGCTGTGTGTGAATCGCATACCAACGAAGTAGTCCTTTAGATCACCTTCCTAGTTCAATTTTTTTTCCCCACATGCTGATTGAAAAGCAAATTAAATACTTTTTCTACCACCAATTTCCTTTCTTCATGTACCTGCCTGCACTTATTATTTCTGGAGAATCTTATCAAACAAGCAACAGGTTCCTAAAGTGGTGGTTTGGCCCCTAGGTGATACGCTGGGCTGATAATTTATTAAGGGCTGGGCTGTTGGAAGAAGATTGCTCTGAAGTGCTTTGAGCTGAGCTTGCTGGGGGGGAAGCAATGGGGAGCATCCTCCCCTGCCAGCCCAGCCCCATGGTGCACCCAAACCAGGCATGGCTCGGAGGAGACAGCTAAAGCCGCAGGGTCTTCTGTAATTCACCAGGAAGACTTTGACCTTCTTAGATTAGTTATTTAGCTCTCGTGCTTGTCACCCTGGGATTCTCCAAACAGCAGTTCCCGTTTAGTGTGTTCTCCCGGCAATGCAGCTCCCGTACAAAGCCGGTTCCACGGTTCAGGCGTGCTTGCCTCACTCATCTCACACCGACCCTTTAGACGTCAAGAGATGAGGACTGATACTGAAAAAACAGGGTCCTAGAATTCAACCCGGATCAGTCACGGAGTCATGCCAGTGACATAAAGAGCTGGAGTAAAAAAAGGAGGACCTGTAGCTCCCTAAAAATTGCAAGGGGAAGCTCAGGTTTTAGGCGTATACTCGAATTTTATTGGAGTGGGATTTGACATGTGTGTTCTGGTGCAATCCTCATGCAATCTGGTGCAATCCTGGATCAAAATGCACTCTTAAAAGGAGGCTTAAATAACTTACATTTACAGATCAACTCTTCCCTCACTGCCCTTCTACATGCAAAACGTGATGCAGCTTCCAAAATGGCAAAAGGTCTTTTGGGACTAAATCCCGAATCACAGTGGTGTTCTTCCCAGGGAGGACATTGGGGTTTTGGCATAAGAGCTTTGTTGAGTTTCCACATCCCAAATCTTGCCTTTTCAAATACACACGAGCTGATACCAACTGGTATCTGCTCATATCAAGAGAGAACTTCCTATAGGAGATCTTTTGTTTCATCTGCTGCTACCAACCCATGAACAAAACATGATTCTTGAGCAGATCAATTCAGATAGTATAAAAATGGATTTCTTTTCACCAGCGCAGTTAGCTGGAAAGCTTTACATTCCCTATTGATGTTATCCAGATAAAATAGATTGCATTGCCTGTGCAATGTTATTGCCTCCCATCTGAAGCCAGTCACCCACGCCCTCCCTGAAGTTGAAAATAAAGTTTCCCCACCCTCCTCTTAGCCTCCAAACTTTGATCACAATCCCAGCAGATGCAAAATATTTGCAGTAAGAGGTGCCAGTGCCGTCAACTCACCACAGTAGCTCCCAGTCAAAATGTTTGCACGCACACTTCAGAGTATCATTTATCTTGAGGGATGTCAACTCCAAAAATGTTAGCGCGTGTCACTGTCAAAGCAAATGCCAGAAATTAGCTTTCTTTCATCTGAAAGAAGAATAATTAACTTTGCAACTGTTTCCAAAAGTGCTAATTAATGGGTTTCACCAACTTGACTTGTCAGGATACATCTTGATTGGAACAACAGCTTGCTCTTCCCCTTGAGGATTATGGCTCTTCTTTTGGACTCTTTTCCTCAACCGCCAATTTAGTGAGTTGCAGAAAGTGGATGTCATTTATAACACAAAAGTAAACATGCAAGAAAGGGAAAACCCCAGGGACAAGTTAACATTTATTAATTATTTGTGTACTTTTCTCTATTAGCAATAACATAAAAACAGTGCTCCATTTTGACAGAATAATCTTTAAACAAGATGGGATTTTGTTGGCTGTTTAGCTTCCTGAAAAGCCAGGACAAGTCTTCACCTGAGATGTCTCTGTCCACGCGCACGGCTTGGGCTGAACTGGAGAATGGGAGCGGATCTCCCTCTCTCGCCTTGGAAGGCTCTCCCTCTGGACCTAAGTCCAGCACTGCCTGGGGATCCACTCCCCAATGCTCTGAGCAAACTCCGACTCCAGAGAGCACATTTTGAGCATTTAAATTCCTCCAGCAGTTTACACAATGTATTTTCTTCTCCCAGCTTTCTGCGAGGCGGGAGGTTGCCTGACTTTCAATACTGAGCTCCTTCCCTGTTAAGCCACGTCACTATCTGGATGCCGGGATGGGCTCTGCGCTTTGTCTGCCCGTGTTGAGATGAAAAGTAAAATGCCTGAGTGTGCCAACGGGATTCAGCTATCCCCATCCCACAGCAAGTCAGTGGGAGTCATATCACACCGCCTAAATCCCTGAGACCCTTTGAAAACCCACAAGCTTGGATGCATCTGACAGTTTAAGAGGCTGTGGCCTGGAGAACCAGTGAAGGTCATGGTCAGACTTTATATAAACTGCCTGATGAAGTCTCAGACCCTTATACGTGTTCCTGGAAATACAAAGTAAATCAGGAAACCAAGTGGAAAATCCAGGAGGTTATTACTAAAAATCCACAGCTCAATTATCATTATAATAAACCTTACACCAGAGGTCATTTACATTCATGGTAATTGGGGAGGAAGGTTATGGTTTGAGAATAACTGTATATCAACTAAAGAAGAGTTTTATTGCGGGAAACTTGTCTCTACCACTGCTACCTAAATTGGTCGTGCCAGGCTGGCAAGCAAACCCAAATTGTGCTCACCTGGGAGTCAGAGAGCTCCTGCAGACACCCACCGCTCAGCAGCTGCGTCCAGTTCTCCAGGATGGCAGGAGGTCTGGGGACACCTGAGCTGGTCCCTGCCCCTTCCAGGTGGAGGAAGGACTGGGATGACACATAAAGGAGTTAATGGAGTGTGGGGGACTGGTTTGCTTTGGAGAGGTACTGCAGGAAGGATGGGTCTTCAGGAGAGGTACTGTGTTTGGGCTGTGCTCGGAAAGGCTGAATTTGTGCAAGAGCTGTGGTATCCTGTCTGGTTTCTCTCCGCAGTGAGCTGGGTTCTCCTTGTTGCCTGGAAGGAGAAAAAAGAAAAAGGGTGGTCGTGTTAGCTGCTCTCTTTCCCAGAGACTTGTGTGAGGCTTTTGTGGTCGAAGAAGGAAGTCTCCAGGCTTGTGTGTCCTCTGAGCTGGGGCTTTGGGGGAGAGCTGGGAGGTCTGACTCAAGAAATGATCCCTGCCTTGTGTTTATACAGGACTTGATGGTGGTGGCTCTTCTAAAACTTAATAGTGGGAGTGGTGGGGGGAATATAATCTGGGAGCCACAACTGAATTCAGTAAAGAATAATGGACCTCTTGCATGGGCTGGTGACCTTTCTATCTTGGTTTTTGCTGAGCTGTGCCTTATATTTGAACTCTGCTAGTAAAGGGTTAATAAATTGCTAACTATGGTTACAAGTGTGTTGGGACATAAGGGGCAGATGGTTATATGTGTTTAAAAGGACATCTAGGAGTAGATGTGGTGGCTACAAGCCATGTGTTAATGTTTTAAATTCTTGACAATTGATGGATTGACTTAAGTTTTAAGCAGTTTCATGTTTTTGAGCTGTTCATAAAGTCTCTGTTGATGTGTCTGTAGCCTGAGCAGAATTTTGCACTGGCTTCTCATAGTAAAGAACCCCAGAAAAACTTCAGTCTGGCATTTTCACTGGGGGGTTGGAAGGGGGAAGAGAAGCTAACTTTGAGAGAGGAGGACAAACAGTGTCACAAGACAGGACTAACGCCCTGAAGGAAACCATTATAACAGTTAAACTAAGTCTTCCTGAAGCAACTTCACCTTCAGGGATGTCAACATTATTTACTAGATGTTTTTACTTAATTTGTTGCTATATTTACACTTACAGTAGAGGCTAAAATCCTGTGTCACTATATTTTTAAGTGGAGTCTATTTTTATCTATGGAGGATGGGAAGAATTTTGACATTTACTGGAAGGTATAGGGCTGTCATAGCTCTGGAAGAATAAATCTTTTGCTTAATTTCATTTCTTGAACCTCACCTGTAGAGTCCAGTCAATCCACTAGATTAAATCTAGGACAACAAAACAATATTTAGGGCATAAATTTCTATTGGTTTCCTATTCCAAGTGGCCTGTTAAGTTAATCTAAGCACATGTGAGCATATTTGTGCTGGTTTCCCATTCACCTGGTGCTGAACATACAAGAATCTCTACAGAAGTTGGCCAAAACACTAGTAGGAAGAATACTTGTATCATTGAAATGAGGAAGAAAAAAAAACCTTTATGCAGAACTTGATACTGTCTTCAGATGCATGCTAGGGCTGTTCCGGGTGTCATGGGAAGCCCTGCAAATGGCAGGGAGCTGGGCTTGGGTCTGGACTGGACCCTTCCTGAAGCCAAAGGAGTTCTTGAAGAAAGTCTGTGGTATTTTATTATGCATTTGTAAATATGAGGGGTGTTTTGTCAAGTCCCTGAGGTCTGATGGGAAGAGTAGCACAGAACATGTCAAACCTGGGTTGTACGTGGACAAGTGGTATCTAAAATCGCCGGCATTGGCTCTGACTAAGGATGCTGTCAGATGCTTTTTGTATTCCACTTAAAGAATTCAATGGGAGGGAGAAATCCTGAAGGTTTAAAAGGAGGAAGGTGTTTAAAAGAAAGGGCGTCATGTTGCATTGCATCATTTCTGGATGCGTTTTATTGGGGGAAATGATAACTTTTCATGCAAATGTGGATTTAAGCCCTTGGCTGTAAGGCATGTGCTGGGGCTCCTTGCTGCTGGTGCCTCTAGGCAGGGCGGCTGAGCACAAGGGAGGTTGGGGCCCAGAATGATGAGTGGCTGGGGAAGGAAGGGACTTTTGCACAGCGAGCACTGAGACAGCAGCTTAAAGACTGGGGATTTGAGTGCGAAACTCCCTCTTTGCAGTCTAAGTCCCCACCTCGTCTGTGTACATGTTGGTATAATGTGACATGAAAAATCCTGTGTATGTTGGAAGTCCTTAAGCTCCACTTTATTCCACTTCAGGGCCCCCCCCCAAAATGGTTATGGCAGCACTTAGGAAAAAAATTAATGCTGTTTTCGGGCGGAGGCTTGGCCTCTCCAGCCAGCGCTAGCTGGTGAAGCTCCCCGGCAATGCTGTCCCTGCCAGGGTCCCCAGGAGCGGAGGGACACCCATCCTGCTGGGTGCGGACTCGCTCCTGTGCGGCTGCCAACAGCCGAGGTGTTGAGCGTGGGCTTTGAGGGACTGGTATGCAGATGATGGCTTTTGTGTCTGTTTACTGGAGTGCATCTTGTAACCGGATTCCTCCCCAGTGCATATCCCCCTTCCCACCCCGCTACTGACAAGCCCTCTGGATTGGGCTCCTTTACTAAAAATTGGTTGGGAATGAAGGAGGGGGAGAAACTTTATTAGTGTTATACATTATTTTCCTTCTCTCCTTTCTCCCCCCTTCCCTTCCTGCATGATGAATTGCCTGGTAGTGAGATGGTAGCTCCAGCCCAGGCACTTAGCAATCTCCTCCTGGTCCCTTGCACAGACAGATGGGACGGCCCATGTCTTGACCGTGATTGATTAGCTGGAGAAAGCCTGTTGAGTGGAGTTCCATGAAGATTGATGCTTTCTCCTTCTAACAGCATTTCCAAAAAGTTTCTATTACATTTTGATTATGTTTATAGAATCTCACTGGTCTCCAGGAAGATTCAATCTTCTCTTTCCCCCTCTCCCCTCTGTGCAATGTGTGTAACTTCCCTCCTGTGCATATGCTGTTCATCCAGCTCTTACCTTTATTTTTTTAGGGGTGCCCTCAGAGGTCTCTTAGGACAGTTCCCTTCCCATGTCCCTTCTGTCCCCCCAGCAAAGGTACCTCCTTGCTACTTGTTGCCCTCTGGCTTGTAGAGGCCACAGACAGAGAGGAGCTCCCCAGCACCAGATGCTGCCTGCCCATGTGTGGCCTCTAAAAGCTGCAGAGCGGGAGGAAGGAGAGTTATCTGTGATAACTTGGTGGAGAACTGAAACATGGGCCCACCGAGGGTGGTATGTGGATGAAGAAGCACTGTTTCCCAGTGCAAGAGGCTGTGGCTCCTACCTGCATCACTCTAGGAAGAGGATTTTGTTTCACAAGGGAGGCACAAGTCCTGTGCAGTGTGGGCTGGGGTTGCCCGTCTAGGAAGGCTAATATAATTTCCAGTAGCTCCATAAAATGTGTAGATGTGTGATGATTCATAAGTAATAACTTCAGTATAGGGCTGAAAAATGTGCTCACTGCTGCAGAGAAGCAAAGATAAAGTTGGTCCCTGACATCAGATAAATCAACTTTAAAACGCTGGGCTCTCCAAAGTGTTAGAAAGGAACCTTTTCAGTTGGTTCCTAATTGTAGCAAATAATTGTGTTACCAAATCTCATTAAGAAACTGGCTCTCCTTGGTTTTCCCTTCTTATTTAATTAAACAGAGAGCTGGGCTCTTGTGGAACAGAAGTCACAGGCGGCCACCTTGCTTCCACTGTGGTATCCTCTCAAACGGAGCCGCTTCCCTTGTGCCACCTCAGCGGATGAGCAGGGGCTGCACGTCCCGAGCAGTGGGAACAGTCCTACGAAACAGCCCCGGGGCTGCGTACGCCTGCGTGGGCTGAGCACAGCGCCTGCGGCGCTGGAACGGGAACTGCCTGTGGCTGCTCGTCTGCTGCTGCCCGCGGATGGAGGGGGATGTAGCCTGGCGTCTGCTTTCCTCCCTTAGCTGGGAGATTGTGGGGCTGTGTCCCAACACTTGGGATTTATGGGTGTGGTGAAGGGGAGCATCTACCAAGAGGCATCCAGGTGATGCTGTCGCCATCTTCACCCGACGGGGACCGCCTTCCCCAACCGGAGCGCGCGTGGCCCCAGGGCAGGTAAAGGTGTGCTGGCTGCGCCCTGCGCTAAGCGGTAGATGCAGGCAGGGAACGCCAAGCCAGCGCGTGCAGGCTGTGCCGCCGGCGCGTGGTCTGACCCGGGAGGTGGCAGTTGCTCACCACAGACCCGCGGAGGAGGGAGGGGTGCGGGGAGCCGGTGCCGTCTAGGGCTTTGCCAGCCTGTGTGGCTGCTGCGATGGCAGTAATTGCTAGCATGGGTATTTATTCATGTCTCAGTGTGCTTCTTGGCGCTGGCTGAGAACCATGAACTGTTTTACGCTTGAGGAAATGGAGGTCAAAGGAGTGATGAACATAGTTACTGAGGAGGCAGGTGAGAGGCGAAGGCAGGACCAGCGCTGTCACAGAAGAGCCTCCCTTCTCCACATGCCTTTCCACAGCCCCACAAGCTATGTGGCACCTTGATGGGTCAGCAGGACACTCTGGAGATTCTCTCCTCGTTCCAGTACTGTCCCTTTGCCAGGACACTGGTGCAGCACTCCTGTTTCCATGCATCACCATTTGTCCATAGTGTTTTAGCTATACGCTCAACTTGTTGGCCTCAGGTTTAGTGTCACCATGCTTGTGCGTCCCTGGGTGTGTGGTGAGGTGGCAGCAGTGCTGGGGCAGTCTTGTCAAGGCAATACAGTGCTTGCCTTGCAGCTTGGGTATTTTGCTTCTCAGTGGGGTCAGCTTGCCCCAGCTGAGCTTCATGCCCCTGAGGTGACCCTCTTCCCACAGGCTGGAGCTTGGCAGCGCTGGCTCAGGTATTCCTCAGCTACTCGGCAGCATTGACGCGACCTGCATGGGTCTTTGTAGAGGTGATGTGGTAGCCCCATCACTAGCAGGAGGCCGTAGGGCATGTGAAACTTCAGCTAGGCTACCTGCCGTGTGTCCCTGCATTACTGGGTATGTGCCCACAGCCTGTCTTCCTGATGGTGCAAACTGCTGCTATTGTAATTGTTAGTGCAAGCCATGTGAGGACTTCTGCTCTGGTTTTTTGTGCCCTGTCTCCTTGTGCAAAACCAGGCTGGGCAGGAAGCCAATGATTTGTGTGGGAGAGGCTGTGTATGGATTCCCCCTCCCTGTGCAGGAGATGGTGTGGTGCCCCGTGATGCAACCCTCACAAACCCCTGAGGTCTCTCCCTCCCCATTTGCCTGCCTGCCTGCCCCGCCACACCAGGCTATATTTTAAAATGCAGACCCCATTTTTTATTCATTTATTACAAATGCAAATTACAGATGAAAGCATCAACTACACAAACCATTACTCAGAGGAGCATCTTTCCAACTGCTGGACTTGGACTGAACAGCTTGTGGTTAATTTGCTATATAATCACTGCCTGCAACAGGAAAGCAAGTGCTTCAACTGTGCTAATATTATGAAAGGGGAAGTTAACCATAGAGATAAATTCTGAGGAGCTGCAGCTGGGATGAAAGAGGGAAATAAATGTAGCTGGAGTCCAGGCTTCAGGCTTGCAAAAGTGGCCGCTTGGATATTTAAAGGGATAAAAGATAAGAGTTCAGGTTAAACATGTGTGTTTTGAAGTTCCTTTTAGCCTGAATACATTTCCCCCAGCAGCAGAGAATCCCCGTGGCTCCCGCTGACCTGCGATTTGCGCAGCGCCCTGGGCTGCACGCAGGCATGCGAAGTGATAAACTGCCGGCACTGCCCCGACTTCTGGGTGGCTTCCCAGGGCAGCTGCCGTTTGCAGGGGCCGGCGCGGGCACCGTGGTACGAAGGAGATGAGCACGTGACAATTTAGCCGGCAAAGACTTTCCTGGGGGAGGTCTTTCCCGTCGCTGGGGTTTGTAGTTTTGGCCTCTTGCACAAGAGCCAGGGAGACCATGTCCCCGGGCTGTTACGGTGTGTTTGCCCTTGCTGCACGGTGCTGTGGAAAGGGATCAGTGGTATCTCCAGAACCAACCTATAGTACACAACAGGTCCACCTACCCCTGACAGAAGAGATGCTGAACTCGCTAGGCCAGAGTGCCCTGCTGAAGAACCCATATTGCCCTGGGACTGAGAGCGTTACCGTGTTGTGGCAGTGCTCTCTGCCACATCAACGTGCCAACTTCACCAGAGCTGGTTGAAGACCTCATGCATGAGACTGAAATAATATTTAGAACTTCTCAAGTGCCCAAATCTCCTTACCCTTTCGTTCCTGTTCTTACAAATGTAATAGCAGTATCATGCTTGTGTTGTTTTGCAAAGTGCTCTAGGGATTAAAAAACGTTCCTGTAGGTTATCTTGGGACAAATCTAAAGTCTCGTCTAACTCTCTTCTCTGGAGGCTTATGAGAGGCAATAGCCGCTAGATTAGCAGAGATAGGAGAGGTGTATAGGAGTGGGAGAGTGAATCAGCTCAAGAGGAGTGAGTTGGTTCTTATGAAGCAAGAGAGCTCCAGCTCCAGGAGCTCTGTAGATTCACATCCACCTCAGACACCTTTTCTGACTCTGGAATGTTTGTCTCTTTCCCAGGCCTGGAACAAAATCCTGGGGTTGGAGGAGGGCATGAAATGTCAGGGAACAATTTGTACCCGGGAGAGGCTAGCGGAGCCCTCTGAGCTGAGGTTACTGCTACGGGGGGCAGCTGGAGCAGCAGCACCCCATGGCACAGGGGTGGTGGAGATGTTCTCAAGCCCTGGTACAGCCCCACCGCTATGAATAAATTGTGCTGACAGTGCAATATACTTGTCACTGGCAAGAGCCTACCCTTGCCAGCAATTTGGCTAAGCAGCACCAGTAGACAGTGCCGCTTAGCTTCCCTGTGCTGGGAATTGGTTTTCATGGGACTTTCAGGCCATGAGGGCCTGTAGCAAAGGTATGCTGCTCTGATAAACCCTGTTAGCCCCTGATAAACCGGGGTTGTGAATGACTGACCATAACAGGGCTTTTTGGCTTTTCCAGAGTTGAATTTGATTCCTGAACCTTCTCTAATCTTAGGGATGTGTCCCTTGGTCTTCTGTTTTTAAAATGACAACAATTTGTCTGGTCTTGAGATACGTGCATTTCTCTTAAGCTGATGGGTAAAAGCATTTTGCTTGCCTCCTGGTTATTTGCTATGGGACAGCAGTAACTCCCTGCTCTGACCGCTGCGGCTCCAGAAGCTAATCATTAAACAGGCAGAAGGGAGATGCTCGGGGCGCATAGGTAAAGAACAACAGGGCCAGAGGCCCTGCGTGGGCAGGGGAGTGGGAAGGAGGTGCTATTTAGGGAGAGGGGGAAGAGAAAGCGAGGGTGTCTGGACAATGGCGGGACTGTTGCATCAGTGCTGGCCTTGCAGTTTGACTCCCCAGTCAAAACAGATGAGCCATGAAGCTTTGTGCTCAGTCAGGAGAGGGTGCTAGGAGGGCGTATCACAGCAGAGATCATCAAGGCTCAGTCTAGCAAAGACCATCCCGAGACGTGTGTCATGGTTCATGGTGTACAGTAGCGATACCTGCTTGGGTTAGGTCCTGCCAGCTCAGCTTGACACAGCAAAAATAGCAAGGGGAAGGCACTCCCACCCGTGGGTCACGAATGAAGCTGGTGTGCCCTGATAGCATCACTTCATGCAGAGAACAAGGATGGTGCGCGTTTCGTGAAGGGAGGATTTCTGCAATTGCTCAGTAGCCTGGTACTTAGAGCTACGGCTGGAGAGATCAGGGGTCGGATCCACCTCCCTCTGCTGAGCTCCCCGAGATCCCTGCAGGCTGCCGTGGCTGCGAAAGCCCCCGCGCTGGTGCCGGCTCGCCGTGGGCATCTCTGTGCACGAGGAAGCCGGTGTGCCGCAGGGGTGGGCAGCCGGCGTGACGTGAC
>NW_010515101.1:0-787 GCF_000687285.1 Phaethon lepturus | reverse complement strand
TATTACTATTACTATTACTATTACTATTACTGTGATTATTGTTATTTATTTCAAATGAAGCCTTGATTCTCTGAAGTCATCAGGCAGCAATATCTCTGATAGATGTGTATGGTCATTTACTAAGAGGACCTGTATTTTCTGAAGAAGCGTTCATAATCCTTTAAAAGAACACATATGCAAGTAAAATCTGGCAGAAACAATCCCAAACCTTTTATCTAAATGTTACCTGCTACCTGCAGTATCCAAAAGATACTTTTTCACATTGGTCATGCTAATAAAATCACATGGATTTTGTTCTTTCAAGAGCCTGTTATAATGGTCTGTAGCTTTGAGAGGTAAAGGTCAATTTGTCTGCATTTTAAATGACGGAGCAGCATTTATAATGTTCCTTTACCAATAAACCTCAAACAGAACAATAGTAGTGTTTCCTACATCAGCTGAACAATCACCACTAATCTCAATCCTACCATTCCCTCAAAGTTTTATGTCCTTAAAATCACTACTGTTTGTTTTTTTTTAAACTGACTTCAATGAAAGCTGTGGTTTTGAAAATACAAGACATTTCCTTATATCCTTAAACACAAATTTAAAAATCTAAATCATTTAATGTCTTCACTAACATTCTCTAGGTTTTTCCATGTCTTCCAATTAAGGCTTTTAATTAATTCCTGTTTTCAAATTGATCAATAAATAACTCTAATACTTTCATTAATTTAAATATAAATTTGCATATTTTATGTATAAATATATTTCTACGTATTTAAACATAATTATATATTACATAATT
>NW_010515100.1:0-36634 GCF_000687285.1 Phaethon lepturus | reverse complement strand
GGGGGGGGAAGTTGGGCGGCGGCTCAAAATAGACCGGGAGCCGTGGCTTATGCCCCGGGCTGAACAGGCTCCGGATTTACCGGCCCTGAGCCTCTAAAAGATTGCTAACAAAACATGTAAATGTTGGGATTAATGGCGTGATTGTTCTCGGGGTTTTTAGGTGTTTCCTGGGTTTTGAAAGCTGACTGCTGGGCAGAGCCGCTCGAAGGTGTTGGGTGCCGGCGTGCTTGGTCTGTCTTTGTGTTCAGGGCTGCTCTGCAGCGATCGGGCGGGCTCCCTGAATGCGCTTCAGCTTCTTCCTGCTCTCTCTTTCGAACGCGGAGCTAGTTATTTTCGCTTGCCGAGTGCCAGAAGTTAAAAATAGTGGTCCTTTCAGCTTAACGAGGCTTCAGGGAGGTTTCTTCAGCGTAAAAGGACTGTTGACATTCTTAGGAATGGCGCGGGTTGCGTGCATTCTGCATCTCCCCCTTCCCAAATACATATGTGTATATATATAAACATTTATTCACGTGTTTTTGGAGGTGTGGTGATCTGTTGCATATATCGACACTCCGATGGTGGGGGGGTGGCTCTCCAGGGGAGGCGGCTTATTAGTCGCAAACACATTCTTTTGAGCTTGTGTGGCAAAACAATTCCTGCTTTTTAACTCGAAACGTTGACTACTTGATATGGAACTTATTTACAGCATTGTAAAAAGTGTGTCGTCTTGTACTTCCTAGGCGTTTCTGAGTGTGGTTGGTACTGGTTTTCGTTCGGTTTCCTGGTGGCATCTAAGGTGGCATATCACATTACCAAGTCTAACTCAGTACTGTTTTCTGTCTGTGGTCCCTGAGTGCCCAGTAATCCACAAAAGGTAACTGAGAAAAGCAAGGTCGTTGCTGGTAGGTTTCCACCTATTATAGAGAGGGTGTATATGTGTATAGCACCTACATGCACATAAGTCCTTTGGGAAAAAAATTTGAGGTCCTACAATGAAAAAAGGTTGAAAACTAATGGTCTAACTGCTTTTGACTTTTGTTATGTTTTGACAACTGTGCTTGGCCAAGTCTTAGGTGAGGATTGTCCTAACTTTTAGTGATCAAACATGGATATCCTTCTGACTGGATACTTAGGGAATTTTTTTTTGTCTGCTCCAGTTAGAGCAGAAAAACTCAATGGTAAAATTAGGGCTCATAGTGTGTAGATTTTCAAGAAGCACCATAAGACTTTTTTTTTCTTTTTTTCTTTTTGACTGTCTCTCTGGCAGTTGAAGTATTAAGATTTGATCAGTAGAAATCATCCTCCCAGATGTATTAATATCTCTTTTCTGGACAATGCTCCAATAAAATGTGCATAACTTTTTAAGTAAAACAAAATCTCTCTGGTGACTAGGTTAAGGTCTCATGTTTACTGTTTTTCATTTAACCTAAATATGTTCAGTAGCTTTATAGCCTTGAGAAAATAGGACCTGGGAGAGGCTTCACACTGAATTGATGTCAAGATCTGCATTGGTGGTGGCAAGAGTTGCTCAGTCCTAATGGACTTCTGCTTTTAACGATAGCAGTTAGTGCATGGTGCGCTTGTCTTGTAGAACCATAGTGCTTGTATTCCAAATGCCATTTGTGGCCTTAGTAGACCCACTAGTTTTGCTGCTAGTCAGGTGTGATTGCTTGTGTGCAGATTTACCAGACCACAGGCCTGTTGTTGTGCCTTTTTATGTGCAGTTTAGTGTATATGTGGGTCTTTTCTCTTTCAGACTTCAGTAGTTCTATGTAGGAGCTTTGCTGTTTGGACACAGATTGAGACTGCAGTGATCAGACAGGTAACATTGATTGCTGGTCATTGCTGATGTAGTCTGAATGTGAAGTAAGGTTTCTTCCTAGTTCTACTGGTTTTGTACTGTTTCAAGAGTCTGACAGACAGAACAAATGCAAGTCAAGCCTTTCATTTTGACTTGGTAATAGTGTTGGGAGACTCGAGGCATTGTCCGTGTGCATTTGTCGCTTTTTATTTGTTTGTTTGGGGTTTTTGTCTGGGTGGGGTTTTTTGGGTAAATTTGTCAAAACAGTTATGGATACCACTACAAAGTAGGTTATATGCCTCTTCGTTGTCTGCAACTCTTTTGCAGCCAGGAAACCAAAGGAGAACCCTCATAGCTAGTCCATAACAATGCAGTTCACAGTGTGTTGGAAGATGTGTATGTATGAATGGTACTTGCATAATGAACCATTGACTTGGGTGGTGCTATTATGCTACAATGTAGAATATGGGGAATATTGAAGGTGACTATGTATTGAAGGAAGACATCTGAGAACTAATTCCTGTTTCCTATTTACTATGTGTTTTAGTTCATGTGAACTTGCAATCAGGTGGCACTCTATTTATAGCCCCTTTCAGCTTTCAAAAACAGCTGCTGCAGGAAGGATCTGTGCATCGTACCGTACCTTTCCATACAGATGGTTCACTCCTAGAACTTACATCCTTGCAAAACTCTGTCTGATTTTGCAAGATCTCTAAATAATTGCTCTGAAACTTAGTCAATTCTGGCCAGAGTTCCAGAGGAAAGTCTTGTGGAGATGGGGCAATATATTCGTACCTGGGACGTGTCCTTCATGCCCATCATTTGGTAAGAATTCCCACTGTGATGATAGAGGGAAAATGTGGGTCTTATCAATGTATCTGTTAGCTACGTTTTCTTCAGCATTTGTAGGCTAATTAGTCTCAATTTCAGACAGTGCTTGTATCTGAAGTCTCCAGAGAAAGCCAAGCCTCGGGGAGGCTGTCAGTAATGCTCTTTTCTTTGATTCAGTTTGGGCATCATCTTAGGCTAATGCTGGTGGGAGGAGTCTTGCTGCTGGATTGTGCGTGGAAACTGAGTTTCAGACTGCTTTCAGTTCTTAAAAACATCACAGTGCTTTTACAGAGGAAAAACATTGGTAGTAAACTGTAGTATCCAATGTAAATTTTACTTTAAAACTGGAAAATGTAATTATTCAGTCATGATACTATAATTGTGGCAATATTTCAGTGACTAATGAACATATAAATTCTGATAGCAGGTAGAGTGGTGCCATCACAATAAAGGCCTCTATGTGGATGAAGTATAGCATATAACAATTTGACTAGAGAAATAGCAGCATGGGTTTCTTGCAAGAAAGAAGTGAGTCCATAATTCCTCTGAAGTATTTAATGTGATGGGTTTATTGGCTTTCTGTGAAGGGTCATGCTGCTGAGGATGGCTCTTTTTAGCCAGGAGAAGACTAAAGACTTGTTGTTGTTAACTGGCATAGCAGGTTATCCAGAGAAAATCTGTTAGTCTAAAATGGTTTGCAGAGAGGAACCGATTCTGTTTTTTTAGCTCAGAGTGATTGCCGGAAGTTGCAGTCACTCTGAGCTAAAGTGGAAGCAAGTATCAGAATAATTGTGTCCTCGTAATCAGCCAGCAGTGGAAGCAAGTATCAGAATAATTTGGTTCTCCCTAATCTCTGATATCCTGGTTCACACAGTGTTTTCTAACATCTTCTTTCCTTGTGGTATGAAACTTTTAAGCTTACCTGATTTCTTAGCAATAGTGTTGTGATTCTGTCTCCTGAGCTTCCACTCCCTCCTCTGTAAAGACTGTTTCATATCTTACTAAGTTTTTCTCATCCTGTTTTTTAAGATCCGGGAGAAGTTTGAAATCTATAAATTAACTGTAATGAAACCAGTAGGTAGGTTCATTGTGGTTAAATTTTGTAAAGTTTCAACAGCTGTTGCTAAAAAAACCCCTGTAAATCTATTATTAGGTAGGTAGGGAAAACTTACTAAAGTAATCAGGTATTGGTAGCTTCCCTTCTTTACCAAGGTCAACCATAGTAAAACCAAAACTAATTACAGTTTTGAAGTAAGTTAATTGCTCTGCTCATAGGTAAGGTTGAAAAACAGGATAGGCAAGAATAGCTGTTTCATGTATGGACAACCGATTAGTTTTTATATTGACTGTGTTACATTCATTACCTTATGAGTTTATAAAACTAGTAGTGGCTCATTGAATGTCGATAGAATTGGGTATTGCTGTTGAACATTTGGTTCTTCCTAAAATACATTGCCCAGGGTGTGAGAGTGAAATTAATTCTTTAAAATACTGAAAGCTTTCATTCTCCCTGGTGCTTTTCCTTGGACAAACAAACAAAAACCAGCAGAGATGGAAACTTGAATGTTAGGGAGGACAACTAGAAGATGTGGTTTTTTCCCCGATTTTCACTCCAGCTATATTTCAACATGTGGTATCTTAGTCTGGGAAAATAATGCGGAATAAGAAGGGTCAGACAGCTTTAAAGTTATCAGCTTTGTAGTTGGTGCTCTTGCAGACTTGGAGATAGTCACAGAGGATTTAATCAGCCTTTCTTCTTTAATTCTTTGCATAAGACTTTTGATGTTCAGTTATTTTCAGGTGCACTGTTAAATTTCATGTCCTAAACCTCTGGCATTAATTTTCTTTTCTGGCATAAATTAAAAACACTTATCTGTCACAGCTAAAACCCAGAACTGGTAGAGGTGTTTTATGTTGTTTTTCCTTCTACAAGTCTAGCAAATAAACTGCTGCTTGGAAAAGGACCATTATAAATTTACCTGGCTGGCTGATTACGAGGACACAAAGGATTGACTGCTGTTTTAATGTAAACAGTGCAGCTTCCTGATATGCAGCATCTTCCACCGCACTTTGGTGTGTGCCCAGAAAACCAGTTCTGTAGCAAGATATTCTGGCACACACCAAATACTTTGTGAAACTAGACTAACTGAAGATTGTAGGGGAGGATACAGTTGAACTCCCCAAATTTTTTTCATTAGAGTTGTTTTCCAAATAATAGAAATAGGCAGAGTTGGAATTTAAGTTCACGGTGTAATAAGTGAATTAGAGGAAAATACATCTTTGAAACAAAACCAAACATCTTTAACATGCTCAATCTAATACATGTCAGGCAGGAAATTTTGTATAGTCATTGGATTTTCAGTGGATGTATAGAAAAGTTGTAAGACATATCAGAGCATTGCAGAAAAAGAATGTTACCTCTTAATTGTAAAAAACACAAGAGAGTACAGTGATCAGGTATTGCCATGAATTGGATATGTTTTGGGTTTTTTTCCTTGTTAATAAAAGCAAGATTTAGTGACTATAGTCCTCAGAAAATTACAGATGGGCAATTGAAAGAGCAATGTGTCATCAAAACCTGTTGATAACAAATTGAATTTGGAGGAGTTTAATGAAGAGCCTATGTCTAAAATGAATTCCCTGATGCTATCTCTTTTAAATTAGTACCAAGGAATAGAAAGATACAATGCATACGTATAAAATTGCTTTTTGAAGAAATGTTAGGGCTCATCCTAGCACATAAAGATTAATTTTTTTTTCTGTATCAAAGTAAATGAACTGACATAATAAAGACACTATTTTTAAATGTTTTAATAGAATAATTTGTAGAAAGTAGCACACTATCAGGAAAGGAAAATAAAAACATAGTACAGCAGAATCATCTGGACAAGGCAACATATAAAGAAAAGCTGGCTTGTTATAATTTGGTACATACTAGGAAACCAGAAAGAGATGTGATCTGGGAGGCAGGATTAAGGTTGGATGAGTATTTATGGTGTCTGAGTGCTGAATACTTAGTTTTAATTTCAGTCTAATCAACCTTCTGTTATCTTTGGGGATTATTTCACTCAGACTAACAGAGCTGTGGAAGTGCAGGCACAGAAGCCAGTTGGACCTGCAAGTGGTGCAGCCATGTAGCACTACACTGTGTAAAATTGATAGCTTGATTTGCTATCTCTGGAATCTTTGCTTGTGGTTAACACCACCATTGACCTTTTCTCAGTTACGTCTTCCCCATGTGTTTTGTGTTTTAATTGTTACGGTTTGTGTTACTGCTTCTGCCTCCTCAGTGTTGTCCCACCTTGCTCCTACTCAGTGATAAGTTGTTGACAATCACTTTAGTATATTTTCTCTTTAACAAAAAATATGATATGCAGGGTCTGGGATTACTCGGTGCCTTCTGTCACTCTGTCCTGAAATAAGAGAATAATTTCCAATGTTAGTTTTTAGGATGTTTGGGACTTATAGGAGTACAATGTCTGTTTTTTATGTACTAACATAAAATTTTGAAAAACCGTAGACCCTTACAGATCACATTATTATGTTCTTTGATGGGACTACTTTGCTGAAACTTGTTTTTTGTTGTGGTTTTTTTTTTCTTCTCTTTACAGTACTGTGTAGACCAGATGTTGTCAATGAACCTACTTACTGAGTTTTCAGGGTTTAATTTTCTAGATCACCAACTTTTGTTGCTGCTCTTGTATCTTGACATGCAGCATAAAAACATTAATTGCACACAAATACATACAGCCTAAGTGGAGCTAGAAGGAAGTGATCAAAAATTGTTATAACTGTTTCAGAATGTTGATTTTCTGTCTTTCAGAAATTCAAGAGGCCTTTTAAGTTGTCTGTAGTTTGTCAGCTTTGCTTGACGTGGGTTGAATTATGCAGATGTACGTTTTGTTTTTAAGGGATTAACCTTACGTGTAACGTCTGTGCACTGAACATTAATCATGTGTGTTAATGGTTGCCAAGAAGCATGAGTGTATGTAAGTGTGTTGTAGTCCCAAGGCTTTGCATGTATAATTATATTATTTGAATTATACTCAGTCTTAGGATGGAACTGTATTTGCTTTATATCCTTCGGAGTCTCAGTCTTCTCACACAAACAGCTAGAGACTGTAAAGATTTGTGTACCCTTTAAATATCTTCTCCCTTTTGATTGCAATAGTTCATTGAATATACATTGTATGCTTTTAAAGACAATCTTTGTACAAGGAACGTGTTTGCTTTGTAAGTAAGTGCCTGTGTCTTGATACTGAGTGTTTCAGACAGCTTCATAGTTAAGTTGCACCTTGATCTTGTAATAATGAGCTTTGGATACATGAAAGCTGTCTCTTGCTGCAAAAACAAGTCGTGTACTGCATGTACTGGATTTGTATTTCAGGATGAGGCAGAGATGTGGGAGATCACTTTAGAGCTCGCTCTTTTTTTTTTTTCTTTTTTAGTTTTTTTCTCCTGTAGCCTTCTTCCAGTTGGATTGCTTCCATTAACTGCATTAGGGTAGACCATTAGGCGTATCTGTGTTTAGTCACTTTCAAGTTGTTGCACTGCAACACTGAGTTCTTGTGACTTTGCTTGTGATTCCTGATCTTCTATCCTTGAATGTCCCCAAAATAGTCTAGTGAGATATAACTGATCATGTATCAAGAACTTGTTGACACTTGAGACTCGTCCTGTCCCAGCAGTAAGGAAAAAAATTCAGATAGAAAGTATGCCAGCCTTCAAACAAAGCTGGATTTTTCACTGATTAAGTGCAAGTCTCAGTGTTTTCTTGTCTTTGGGGCTTAGTGAGTTGCTGATTCAGGTATGTCCCAAATGCTGTAGTATGTGTTGAATCATTAAATATGGAATGTGAATATCGTGAGATGGAATCTGAGTCACATCAGTGAATTTTAATATCCCCTTGTTTTCCTCATTTTGTTCTTAAAGGATTTGCAGACTTTCCTCGGGGAAAATTGAACACATCATTAATGCTGCTGCTCTCTGTTTAGCAGATATCATGAGGAAGATGAGGATCCATCTTTCCCTGTGAACTGAATGCATTCTGAACCATTAGTGATGTTTGTTCAACCTTTATTGCGCTACTGAAACTTCACCAATATAGAAATCTGTTACACAAAACCTCTTCTTTATTTAGGTTATACATGGCATTGTTATTGTAGTGTGTTTCCATTATTTAACTTTCCTAGGAAATGAGAAAAATGGTGTTCCTTTTTAATTTGTTTCTATTTTAGAAACACTGTTATGTCCTGAAAACTCTCTTTAGTAAAAAAGGGGTCCCTTGAGTTAAATGGGGTCTTTTGGTCATCTAGGGTGAATACATGCAGTTTAATGCAACAAACAATGTGAGTTTTAAAAGTAAGCTTTTTTTCATTTGTTTTTAAATGCCCAGTGATAATTCAATTTATGTCACAGTGTTACTTAATAGTCATCTACTACCAAGACTCAGGTTTCTACCTGAGCTCAGCTTTTGATGTCATCTATCTTTAAACTCTAATCCTGGCCAATTTCCAAGTTTACACTTGTAATCTCATGGGATTATGTAGCTATATCTGTTGTGGTGTGTATATGTATATCTATTTCACATCTTCCCCCAAACCCAGCAGTATATAATCCCTATACTATCCAGGATTAAATGGTATGTTTAATTAGGTACATGTGGACAATAGTAAAGGCTTTAATTCAGTTCCACCCTGCCCAGATTCTCAGTTTCATTGAGACATCCTTGTCAGAAAGGCAAGCTCTGCTTTTTTTGCTAGAAGACATGTCTCTCTAGATATGCTGGTAAGCCTCTATATAATCGCTTCCTAATCTGTTTAAAAATGTGTATTGAGTTATCTTAAATGACTTTAAATAGTAGGCTTTTACTTACTCCAGAACCTTTGTCTGAAATGGGCTGAGGGATTTTCACGTGATTAGTCCTGCTGGCTGATTTGAAGAAGTAGTAGCCCCTGACAAACACTTACAGGTAATGGAAGGACTGGTAGCAGTACTGGGCACATGCATATTCAGCTGTAAGAGTACATGCCTGATAGGAACGCGCTTTTCTGAAGAGCAAGATTCCAGTAACTTTTTCTTTCCTTCTGCTAGTGATTTTTCCATGTTCCAGTATTCATTTTGTCAGAGTGCTTGGAGATGATGGATCATGGTTCTGCTGCTAGCAGTCTTAACTTTTGCACTGGGGTAGAGTCTTACCCCTGTTTCAGTTTCTTAGACATCATCTGTTCTTGCTGAAAAGCAGAGCTCCTAATTAGCCTTGAGTGATACACAGGTAAGTAGTACCTGAGAAAATAAAGCACAGTACCTGACGTGATGTGTATTTCTCAAAGTGTTGTAAGGATTGTCTGGGTTACTATGCTAATACCATTTTCACAAGAAAACATTCAATATACATTAGTGTTCCACATACTATTTCAGATGAAGACTTTTCAAAGTCAGAGAAAAGCATTTCCAAAGACATGTTGAAACCTACAGTAATGCTGTTTACTCCAACTTGCAATGCTCTGTATAATATTTCTTTTTACCTTCAGTTAATGGAAGCCTCTTCTCATTCTTTTTATGAGAAGAAAACAGGGCTTAAGTGTATTTTTCTTGCTCTGATGATTACTCAGTTTTGTGTTGGTGTCTGTTTTAGAATTTCAAGTTGTTTACTTGGGAGACATATTTTAATGCTGGTGGAAAAAACAGAAGATGCTTTTGCATTTGGTTAACCATACTTTCAGCTAGTCACACTTAAGCTATTTCAGGTAGTTTTGTGTTGTACATGTTATCTTTTTGCCTTTGGTTGTCATTTACATAGATACAGCTTCTCTTTGTTTTATCACATGAATTTTTGTCCTCTGCTCTGTAGGAATTAGAAGTATTTGTGACATAATATAAAAATTTCAAGTGCCTTATATCTCAGTTTGTGTATGATCATTGGACTACTCTAAAGGCTTGAATGAATATCAAAATTGCTGAAAACTGGCATTTTTCCTCCTGTCACAAAAACACACTCGTTTTATCTTCTGCTCAGCTGCAATCTGTGGCAAGAACAATACAGAGGACTTTACTATGAGCACTGTAAGTGGGGACAGGATAGCTGTCAGAATATGGTGTTATTGTGAATGAAATCCACTTAGTACTAGTCAGTGTAGTACACTCAAAAACTAGTAGTTAGAATACACTGATAGAATGCCTTCTCCAAGACAGATACTTGTACTTCGTGCCACATTTTTGCCACTGAGAATGCCTTAAAAATTGTTATTAATACAATTGAGTTTTATGCTTGAAAGATACTTGGTACATAAAGCGTGATTAATATCCAATAGCAATTAAACACATTGGTTTAAAGCTCAAATGCCTTATCAGTCATGGATGTTCAAACCTTCAGGTTTGATGAGGTATCATTAAGAGCAGAGAAGAATTTGGGTTATCTGTTTTGAACTTAAACCATAATGAAGCAGTTGTTCATAGTAACTTGAAAGGTAATCTTTTAAACATTGACAGAACCCAGAGTTACCATTTTTTGGCATTTATACAGTAGTACAAAACAGTAGGGAAATATAATGCAGGGCCTTGATCAAAAGACTGGAGGTCACACCAGTGGATTTGGTTTCTGGCAGTACTGCTGATTCACTCTCTCTGATAAATTGCTTCAGTTTCCTCTGTCACAGTTTCAGTGACTATAAAATGGGGCCACTGTCAGTCTATGTAGGTAATACATGTTTTTTAAGATTTTAATTAATCTTCAAGAATTTTAGCATACCTTGATGAAAGTTAATTCAGTGCATATTATATATAGTCCTGTTTTTACTGTATGGTATATGGAAAATTCTGGTTGCTGGAAAAAGTGTGTTGAGACATGGATTGAAAGTTATACTGGATCACATGCAGAGTTTGATGTAGTCAATCCAGCAAAATAACATATATAGAAATGAACTGGACTTGCCATCTTTTCATGGAATGGCTTCAAAAATACATAAACTCTACCCTGGAAAATCAAGAGTATTTTTTTAAATGCGCTTAGAGTGCAAGATAACATGTGCTCTGCATTGGGAACAGATGCTGGCTCTGTTTCAGTTTTAAACTAGGGCATTCCAAATGTCACAGCAAGCCAGCGCTGAGGGACTTGGCCTTGGAAAGAGCCTGCTTGACATAAATGAGTGTTCATTTGACAAACAGGATCTATTACTGGTTTTCTGAATAAGGGTTGTCTTTTTAATGTCTCATACCATGGTGGTGCTGCTTTGGATCAAAGTTTAGTTATATTTCTGTAGAGAACAAAGGTACTTTAAAGTTAGACCTTCATTAATGGGAAATTCTGGAGTACAGTTTTAAATATATGAAGTTTTTACATGCTTAAAGCATTAAACTTCACTGCTGTCATCAGTTCTGAAGTAACATTGACTAAGTTGCTTACAAAAGAAAGGCATGTGTACCTCTGCCAAAATAGCCATGTAGAAAGCACCTGACCAGCAATTCCTAAACTGAGGATTGTGACCTAAATGGTGTCATAACTGCTGTGAGTGAGGAATACAAGGGACATTGTGGTATTTTGGTATTGCTCCCTGAAGTGAGATTAGAGCTGTGTATACGTGCCCCAAAACACCAAAGTTGGGTAATTCCCCAGAGGGGAGTGGCAAGGTGTTCAATTTGACATTGTGTGCAGTGGAACATTTTGAAGAAATAAATTACAAGGAAACAGCTGCAGTTTCTCTTTTGCCCACTTTACCAAATTTAAATTCATATTATCAATGACTCAAAGTGGTGCTTCTTCCATATGTAGAATATGGCCTTGGAAATTGTACTCTAGTCTCTAGCTTAATAGAAACTAAAAAAAATTATTGATCAGTGTACTGAGGGTGGCACCGTACCTTGAGGCTTCAGTAGCACGTAATGTTCGGTGAAAATGGGCAGATGGGTAAAACCTGAAGATCTTATTGATCGTTCTAGTGAGAGTGGCACTGTACCTTGAGGCTTTGGTTAGTGCATAATGTCTAGTGAAAATGGGTGAGTGGAGCATTAGCTTGATAGCTTTCCAAATTTCAGCTATGTAAACACTTCATAAGGAGGTCATCATTGCCATTTGAAATTTAACAGTGCTTTTTTGTTTTGCTTTATTTTAGTCTTGTTGATAGTTTCACCGTCGTGGTTTCAAAGCAAACGTCACATATGATCCACTGTCCAGTGACATGATTTTGGTGGTGACAGCTTGATCACTTGATCCCTCTCTTAAACAGGCCTTATTTGAGTATAAGAAATGATATATTGAAGCATCCTCACAGAATTTAATTATTCCATTTCTGGTGGCACATAGCTAAGGGGAAGAAGAAAGAGTTTCTGGCTCTTACAGAGCCTGTACACAGTATTAGGTGGGGCAAAAAACAGAACTTGACAGAGGTCTTGATGCTGATTCTATAAGAAAAAAAGTACTTTATGGGGTTTTTTCAAAAGCCCGGGTCTTCTCCATCATTTTAGCTGAAGGGAGAGCTGGGAGGGCTGCTGTCGTTGGAAGGTGGAGGGAACAGGTAGCCATTGGATTAGATGAATGAGAATTAAGGATTGTGAAGATTCTTGTCATCTGGGAGAGCAGAGTTCTTGATGTGGAGATTTTGACTGTTAGAATGTCTAGCAATAAGAGCTGTGATGCACCTGAAGAGTAAAAAAAGGAGAAGGGAAAAGCCTACTAATAAAGCAGATAAACAGTATTGTGTTTTACATTTTTAAATGTGATAAAAACTGGAAAGTGACAAAAATATTCAAGTGACTTCAGTATCAGAAACCTCTAGAACTGACTGCTGAGCTTTTTTTATCAAATCAATGAACTTGTGAAAGTCACTGCTGAAGTACAAGGAACACAGATTGACTGCCTTTACTCAGCTTTTAACAGCAGCAAATGCAGAGACAGTGTTTTCTTCAGATCAGTTTATTCAAGTAGTTCTGTTTTTTATTTTAGAATAACATTCAGGATCTATGTGGTTCTAGTTTTGATATGATAAGATAAACTAGAAACAATCCATTCACTTGTCTTACTGTGTTTAGTACTTTATCAAATAGGAAGGTTTTTAGAGGTAAAACATTTTAACTGTTTTCTGCCTTGCCCCTTTTTTACTTGAAGGAATAAGGAAACTGTTTAAGTGTTGTAGTTTTGCTTGTATTTAATTACTCCCTCAGATCAATATTTAGATATTTAGTGATCACATGATAAATAACTAATCACATATATAACAAATCACATATGCTAGCATGTGCAATCCTAGGTTTTTTTAATGTTTTAAATGGGAGAGTGTATGTGTTTGAGACACTGTATGTCTGTATCTGAAGTTAAACATTTACTGAAACTTGTATAGCTACTGCGGTCTTAAGACCAAAAAATCCTAATCTAACAACAACAACAAGTCAGCTCATACCTAATTTTGTCAACAGACTTCTCTAAGGAAATAAAAATTGCAATTGGAGATGTGATTAGAACACATTTACTATTTCTTACTTGCTGATTTAAGTGATTTGAATTAAAACCAGACCATATGGGAAGGAAGAAAAACTGTTGCCCGGCCTGTTTAAAAATGAATTAATCTCCTTCAGTGTTTCTGTACACAGGATTCCCAGCAAGTGCCTGAATGTTGTTCTGTGGATATCACCTCACTTCCAGATGTGTAATATGCATATAGTGCAATGCCCAAGAATCATCCACTGCTATGTGACTTTTCTGTGCTGCTGCAAGTGAAAATGTGATGGGACTGGCAAACACTAGATTTTTATGTTGGCCTGCGGAGTATACCCTTCTTAGTGAAGTTATGCTGTTTGGGGCCATGTATTACTGTGCTGTATTTTGCATTACAGTAGCACTCTAGAAGCAAATTGTTAGGTTTCTATTATGCAAAGTTATATATAAGCATACAGCAGGTGATATTTCCCACCTTGGTATTCAGATTTGCTTACAAGCAAGTGTTGTAGAAATCAAATTAATCTGAAAATAACACTCTTCATTGAAAATACATGTATTGTTCAGTGATTTGAAAAAAGTAATAGGATTTAATTGAGAAGTACAATAAACCAACCATTAAGGACCTAAGTTCAAAGTCCCTTTCTCTAGAGGAAAAAGTGAATAAGGAACAGCAGTAAAGAAAGAATAGTGAACTAGGTAGATGTATTCCCAATTCAAGAATACGTATGTTCTTGCTGGTAGTGGTGCGTAAGATTAAGTTTTTTATTTTAATCTCTCTCTAATGATGGCTATTCCTGGTTAACAGAAATTAAGCACTTCTGAGACGTCACAATTTCAATGTCTGTAAAATGGGGCATAAGAGAGTATGGTGTTTATCTTTTTAAAGCTAGCTTAGGCATGTTTTAAAAGCAAGCACTTAATAACCATTTCACCCAGTCAGTACCTCATCTTAAAAAAGAAGAAATATTTTGCAAGATATGATCTTTATCTAATGTAGTACTTGAGCTCGGTTATGAACGATTTTGAATTTTGGAGGTGACTTCTAGTTCCAACAAAAACTAGGTACCAAAACATACCTTTTGATGGAGGGAAAGCTGTACGAACATTGAATGAGGCACAGGTGTACCTGCAGGAGCTCGTACTGCTTGAAGGGTTTCCTGGCCTTTGAGGGAGTGTGGCAGGGAAGCAGGAATGCTCAGTGCCTGCTTCTCAGTCAGATGGTCATGCTGTGGCAGTCTGTGATTGTGAGGGACCCAGTAAGGGTATCAAGTGTTCTTTTTCAGTTCTGGAGAGTATATGGGACAAATAAAAGGCATTAAGAGGAAACACGTGGAGAGAGGAGAAATTACTTTTCCAAATTTGTGCTACAGTGCCAGAGGCAATACTGGGCTCTGAAATGGTTCTGTCTTGAGCTGAACCAAAACAAGTTCAGAAATGTAGGATTTTCAGATGTGGAGAGGGTTCTGTTGCAGTTGTTCTTTCCCTGACTCTGTAGTTTCCTCGAAGGAAGGCAGGAAGATTAATTTTGAGTGAATTCGATAGGTTTCCTATTTGAAAATAGTGCAGCCTAACACAGGCCTACAGTCTAATGCTCTTACCTGGGATTTCGTTCTGAGAGTTCTACTTTGCGAGTTCTACAAACACAGGACAAAATTATAGTGGTCCTTGACTTTAAGTCCTTTTAGGATTTAAGTAAAAAGATTAGGTTTATCAGTATTTGTCTTTTCTGAAAGTTTTTTTTTCTGGAGATTATTAGGTTCATTATTACCTGTTTTCATAAAACGGGGGCACTAAATTAAATGAAAGTTAGAGCTATTTGTTTAAACATCTAGTTCAGAAGAGACTACATTGTTTTCAATATACTTTATTTTCCCCACTTCATGTGGATAGTATAGTAGTGTTTTTAAGCGCAGTGGTAGGTCAGCTTGTATATAGGGAATGAAGACAAAGTTTCTGGGCTTTTGCCTTACTCAATATGCATTTATAGATTTCTTCATTCTCCTTCATCTCATCCTTTCATGTCACCCTTCCAGCAGTTCCCTTTGTGCTTTATCCCTTAAGTATATATCAAATGGAATGGTACTGGACTTCAGTGTAACTTTTCAAAATGCAATATTAATAGCCAAATTGTAGTTTTCTCTAGTTTAAGAGGAGATGTAGAGTTGTAGATAATGCTTGGAAGATCAACTTCCAGTTCTTTGCTGAAATTATGAGACTATGTTTTACTTTCTGCTTGAGACCTAGGCACGTTCTTCTTTATATTCCTATAGAAAAGGTCATACTTCTCGAACTGTGTTATACTTGCAGTCTTTCAGCCAAGTTAATCAAATAACCACAGGGTTATTTTCTGCCTTATAGCTATTAGGTTTAGAGGAAGCATTAGCCTATGAACCTGTGAAATGTTCATTTTTGCTGTTTCTGCACTGTTATTAAAGGTGATGGAAGAGATAGCAAATGTGATGCTTGTCTTAGCATTTGTAAAATGAGAACCATATGAATTGTTTCAAGATTTTTATTTATATTCTGGTTCTTTATTGTTTAGGTTTTTACCTGTTAATGCCCATTAGTAGAGTCTTAATCACTTCTTCAGTGTTATTGTTTTAAAAGAGTATGTAATTAGTATTTTTCTTCACAGGGAGAAGAGAATTTATCCAAAGATTAAAACTTGAAGCAACCTTGAATGTGCATGATGGATGTGTAAGTCACTTGTTGCTTTTTTGTTTGTTAAAAGATATTAAATTGTGATTTTTGTTGTCATGGTAATAGTTCTTTAACTTAAAAATGCAAATACCATATATTAAAGCTGAGCTGGAAAACTCCACTTGTTGAGACCTACATCTGAATTCTCTAGGTATTTGTTTCTTCTTAAACATCTGACAGTGTACCTTTGAAGCAAAACAAAATCCCATTCCTCTACCTTAATACTGCATCCCACTGCTGAATGAATTAATCTCCTATGTCAGGAAAACACATGCTTATGTTTTCAGTTAGAACTCATCTTAAATCTTTCAATGGAATCTTTAGTAGTTTTGCGCTGTGTTGATATACTTTGTTGATTTAAAGCTGTATTAGTGTTTTGAATGATTTATTCTCCAAGTCTAAAAAGCAGATGAGCAAGTGCTACGTGCTTACTATAGAGACAATAAAAACAAAAATAAGCCTCCCCTGAAAGGCAATAACATAACTTGAAATATTGCTTATTTAAATACTTAATTTTTGAAAGTGGTCCAAATATTTTAAGTCAATCTTTTATTTAAAAGATTTGACTTTAATTAGATACAGGGCAAAGAGATTGACATATTACCTTTGACAAACAGAGGAGAAATTCATGATTTTTAAAGCATTGTCTGTGTTGTACAAGATATCTGAAAAGTGAAAGGCTTCTAGATGTGTTATAAAAAGTGAAAACGTAAGTGTAAATTTTATACTTTAACATGTTTATTTCAAAAGTGGTTCAAATGTAAAGATTTTCTATATCTTGAGTTGCTTACACTTGTATCTTTAAATCAAGGAGTGTTATAATCATTAGCTGACATCTAGCCTTTTGGCTTGAGATCAGAAGTATGATTTTGACTTGCGTATATTTTTGAGAGACTAGAAGGGCTGGGAAAGGCAAGGATTAGAACTGCTGTATATAAGAAGTCAGCTACTGGTGCTGTACTGATTGCCATTTCAAGTTTAATGTTCTGGCACAGATGGTGGTGACTTAAAAAAAACAAATGCATTAATTTCCTTTTTTTTTTTTCCTTCCCAAGAAATGTTGTAATAATAATAATAATGTAAGGTCTTTTCCAACCCAAACCATTCTATGATTTTCTGTGTAGAAAGTTATTTATCAGTTTTTGTATTCAAGATTGTAACAGTGATTTTTACTCTAGAATTTCTTTTCTAGTAGTTTTTTATCTTGTCAAATATACTTTAGAAGACATTTTTCAAGTTTCTTTTTCTGAAGTTGGTTGAGATTTTTAAATTATTTTTTTTTCTTTGTTTTCTTGTAAAAATAGTCATTTTTACCTATAACAGAGGGAACAGGAAAATAGTATTTCTTCACTACTAAATGGAGTGCCTGATCTCTATTTTAGTTTACTACCTCTGTGTCATGTAACAGAAATTGCAAATTTAGTGTTGGCTATTTGCTGTTGCTTGGATCTATCTGGTGGGATATGTATTTGAAAATTAATTTTGAATTAATTGTGTTAGCTTTTAAAGTATGCTTTAACATGTGGCCTAACTTAATTGTTTGACTGTGTGGAAAATGTTTTAATTGTGAACTTACAGCATTATATGCAGATGTTTAAAATACTGCTACAATCTGAAAAATGTCCTTAGAAATTAAATTTGCTCAGAACTATCCACCTTTAGAGAATGGGGTATTAGGAGTTCTTACCTCATTTACTATTTGTTTTGCAGGGAATAGTCTTTTATGGCTAACAACCGTTCAGTATAATTTCTTGCCGCTTGCTTTAAAAAAAAAAAAAATCTGTGAAATAGAAGTAAATGAAATTACAATGCCCCTACTGATTAAAATGCTTATATGATCAATGGTAAATTATCACATTAGACTTCCCCCCTGCCCCGCCAATTGCTGAATCAGCATGCATTTAAAATGTGAGGAATTAATGACGTAGTTGTCTTAAGGGTGTTTCTGGATTTGGTTTTTTTGGAGGGTGGGGGTGGTTTTTGTTTTTTTGGTTGGGTTTTTTGCGTCTTTTTTAGGTTAAGAACATTTGCGTTCTCCTATGGAATAAGTTGTGACTTGTGTTTTCCATATGCCTGCTGTATAATTGGACACGATGGACAACATACCTAAGGCAAGAATTTTTTTTTCTAATTGAGGATAAAAGTAAAGTCAAACTTCCTACCTACCATTTGATCTGTTACACAAAAAAGAGATCCTGTGGGAAGTATGACTCTATGTATAATCACACTCAGGTACAGTATCTTTGAAGAAGGGAATAGTTCTGAATGAATTACTTCAAATATACATGCTCTTGTAGCAGTAATATTACCATAGCAGCTTTTTGTTTGTGATAAAGTATTTTCATCTCAGTTTAGGTACCGTTGTCTCTGAAATAGTCCAATTTTGCACTTTGTTTGAAGACAGAGTTTCTAGCAGTAGTATGTGAAGTAATTGAATTAGTCTACCGAATCATTGATGTCTGCTTGAAATCTTAATATCCTTCCAGAGCGTGATTTGCCTCTTTCAACAAGATTTACATTGTCCAGTTCAGTGAGGTTGTGTGTATTCCATGAGTTGCCATTTTCCGTGTTAACTCTAAAGGGAACTTAAGGTGATGAGAAAATGTATAGAGTTAGGCAAGATGCTGTCGTGGTTTAACCTCAGCCAGCAACGGAGCCCAATGCAGCCACTTGCTCGGTACGCGGTGGGACGGGGAAGAGAGTCGGAAGAGTAAAAGTGAGAAAACTCATGGGTTGAGATAAAGAGAGTTTAATAAGTAAAGAAAAAGCCAGGCAAGCAGAGCAAAACAAAGAATTCATTCACTACTCCCCATGGGCAGGCAGGTGTTCAGCCATCTCCAGGGAAGCAGAGCTCTGTCACACGTAATGGTTTCTTGGGAAGACAGATGCCATCACTCCAAATGTCCCCCCCACCCCTTCCTCCTTCTTCGCCTCAGCTTTATATACTGAGGATGACATTGTATGGTATGGAATATCCCTTTGGCCAGCCTGGGCCAGCTGTCCCGGCTGTGTCCCCTCCCAGCTTCTCATGCACCCCCAGCCTGCTCGCTGACAGGCCAGCATGAGAAGCTGGACTGTCCTTGACAGCTTAGCCACAACCCAAAACATCAGCACTTTTTCATCCCAAATCCAAAACACAGCCTCACACTAGCTTCTAAGAAGAAAATTAGCTCTGTCCCAGCTGAAACCAGGACAGATACTATCTGTATGAAGTGACTAAATCCAAAGCAGAAATGTTGAAAGGGAATAAATTTGGACCAGCAGTGCTGAAGTGTGAAGAAAGTAGAGGAGAAAGCGACTTTAAACCGTATTGAATTGGAGTAAAAATGTAACTTATTTTCTTCCAGTTCTGGTCCCATGAAAGCTAAGAAAGGTAGAACTGCAGCATGCATAGGCAGATGGAGCCTTTAACATGAGCAAATACTATGTTTTTAAAATAAAGGAAAGAGGATTACCTGGAGGAATAATTTCTCATTTCTATGTATAGACATTCAGTTCAGTAACAAACAAGCATCCTGCGTGGCATATATCTCTTTCAGAGATGGCACATGTGAGCAAGTCATTTTTAGATGTAGTCCTCGCAGCTGTGCTTAAATTAGTGTAGGAAGTTTGTTTGCATATTGTTCGAACATGCTGTTTTTACCTTTTCCTCCATAGATGAAAAGTGGTGCCTTTTTCACCCCTTTCCTTCCTTGGGAGATTTTTCTGATATTCTGGATGTCTAGAGTAATTTTTATTTCCTTTCCTCCATTTCTTGTATTATGTTAATCTATCCTGTTCACAAAAGAATTAATTCTACTGTTAACACTGCATAGAAGTGAGGAGTTTGCTCTTTCAGTTTTTAAAGGATTTAAAGACAATGCCTCCTGCATTGTCTTTGAGGGAAACACAGAGATAGTAAATTTATTTTTGACTATTTGACTAATGAATCAGAAGTGCCTGCTGCTTCCTTTAGGACTAGTTGAGAGGCAAATAAAATCAGATACTGTTGATAATGTGGAATACTTAATAGAAAAAAGCTAATTACACACCCTTTGACTTTTCTCATCTGGTTGGTAATTAATATCTGTTCTTTTCCTCTCTTTTGGCTCTAACATTTTTCCAAGAATTTCAAACCCTTAGTGTAGTAACTGTTGCATTATGCTTTTAGTTGCATGTTGAGTGGCTGTGAAGGTAGTAGATGCATAGCTTTTCTACATGTTTTTGAAATACAAAGCAATTTTCTAGTTAGTCCTCATTTTACAGTGTATTTTAATAGTGGGTTTGCTACGATGGAATGAGACATGAGAACTTTTTTTAATATGCCTCTTATCAGGCATCTATTTTTAGTGATCCATATGCATATTTATTGGGGTTATTCACTATTGGTCAATAGGTTTACCTGAACACAGAAATGTAGTGTATTGACTGATCACTTACTGGATAGTTGGTGTTCGGGGCGGGGAGGGGGGAGTGGAAATCAAGCTTATTCCACTGAAAGACTTTGGTTTTTTACTTATTTTTTTCACTATAATGTTGAGAAGGTGATCTGGTACAGAATAAAAAACCTGTCTAGTTACAGACCTCTAGGACACATTTGGTTATGTCATCTTACTTCAGGATTTTTTGTGAACAAACTTTGGCCTGGGTATGTTGTATTGAAGTTGTTCAACCCTGAGGCAATCAGTGCAATAAAATCAGAATTTAGAAGGAGAATGATTGATGTCTTGTGTAGGCTTGCGACGCTGCAATTTAGATAATCATGTCTCCCCTTTGTATCTTCGATGCTTTCTCTGCAAGAGAGAAAAACAAAGTTCTTCAGATTTTGTTTTTGGACGCCCTCCCTCCCCCCCAATTTGTTTAATTTTTGTGCTAGCTCTTCTTTCTCACATCATGTTTTTTTTATTTTTTTGGCAGCTTTGTTTTTTCATTGTTTTGTTCTTGTTTCTATTCTTATATCCTTGTATTAGCATTTTGGTTTCTTTAGGGCAATGATAGTATTTTTCTGCCTGAAATGAAATTTAGATGAAAATGAACATTCTTGGGTTTTGTGTTTGCCCTAGCTGTAGTACTGTGCTATGTTTGACAACATTTTTAAATTACAGTCATTGTCAGGACAGGTTACTTCAATGATAGTTGGATCTGGAGGCTAGTTGAAGGCATGTTTCTTGGTGATTAACAGCCAGAGTTACAAAATCATAAGAGTAGCCGTGCAAGGTCATACCAATGCTCAGTCGAGCCTGAGAGTGGCCAGCACCGATTTTTGAGGAAATTTGAGACAGGGCAAGCAGACAATACTTGAAGGGTATTCTAGGGAACACATCACACTTAAATGGACAGATGGAGGTGAAAATTGCATCTTTGTTTTTGATCATTTTTCTTGGATGAATACACGTATTCTTCCACTTTTGGTGTTTAGGACACTCCATAGCAGTGAATTCCAGTTTTAATAAAATGCCATATGTGTCATGAGATGGTTTCATTGAAGGCCTTCCATCTCCTGTACTGTAAAGATCACAGAAAATTCTTTCTTCTTCTATGCCATTCATGATTCTATAAGCTTCTCTCATAACCCCTAACCCCTCCCCAGAGTAGTACAAATTAATTGCTTCTTGCAATACAAAGTGTTAGATACCTGTGATCACCCTAGTCACTCTTTTTCATAATTTCTCTTTTCAAATGGATAGTCATAGAAATGGAGAATACGGGAGTGTGATATGAACCAAAACTGCATAGTGTGGAAGACACAGATTTGCCATGCATGGATGTATACACTGACAGAATGATGTTTGCTTTTCTGTGCATTTCCTAATGATTCCTAACATTGTTTGACTGCTGCTGAGCATTGAGCTAACTCTTGCCATAGGCATGTCTGTTGTAACACAAAGATCTCTTTTCTTAATTTTTGTTTTGAGTGGCAAAAGTTCATTTAAAGCTCCTCAATGAATATGTCAAGTTGTTGCCCATATGATCCTTCTGAAACAGCTAATTCTGATTTTGCAGCTTTGCCTAATTAAGGACACCAATTAAGCTTGTGTTAAAGTAATAACTAAAAATGGGTATGTTTTTACTTTAAACAAAAAGATTTTTGTCTTTTGGGCTCAGAATGACACGTGAATTAAAAATAGGCATAAGAAAAGGATT
This sequence comes from Phaethon lepturus, assembly GCF_000687285.1. Lineage (NCBI taxonomy): Eukaryota > Metazoa > Chordata > Aves > Phaethontiformes > Phaethontidae > Phaethon > Phaethon lepturus. The sequence goes on along the minus strand of NW_010515100.1, from coordinate 14,768 downwards.
TGGAATGAAGTGGGGGTTTTTTACTAATTATATAGTAAGAAGCTCTGATACCTCACACTAAGGCAGTTATTCTGCCAACAGAATATAGCCAGCAGAAGATGTTGATGGCTCCAGTTTGACGCTTAAAGCTATTTTAGAGGCTACTTGAAATAATAATGGTCATGAGTGCAGTCTTTGGTGCTTGTGCATGAGCTGCTGCTTGAAAACAGATTATTCTAAAGATACTTTCTGAGCTTCCTGGATTTTGAGTGCTTTTACAGCTTTCTTACATTGACGCATTATTAAACAGGCTTGTGAAAAGGAGAATTGATAAGGAAATATATTGTAAAGTTCTGCTGATACAATTCTGTACCTCACTAGGATTCTTCTTTCCCAGCATGCTCACACTTCTCAAAAGGGATGGATTCTGCAGTGCTTTTGACATGATCCCTGAGAAGGTGTGGTCACTGAAAAGTACACAAAGCAATGGATTCTCAGAATTTGGATATGGTGAAGATACAATAATGAGAGCATTGTGATGCCCTCCAGTTCAAATTTGGAGAACTCTGTGGAGTAGATTTGGTACATTAAAGCATCTGAACGTGTAAAATTGTGGCTACTGAGGCCTTTGTGGGAAGGCTTAATTTACCTGATGGACTTGTTAGGAGGAAGGGGAGTAGTTGAGGTGCCATAGGTGAAGCAGGTGATCCCCTTATCAATCTGTTTTTTAAAACACTTTTTTTTTTTTTGTGCTAGCTGCTTAGACTTTACGTCATTTCCATTGAATTTGTTAACTCCTATTTTGGTAGTGTTGGATGAGTATTGATGTTTTAATATTGTGAAAATTGAATTAATGTAAGTCTAAACTAATTTTTGTTAATTCATGCAGGTGAATACAATTTGCTGGAATGATACAGGAGAATATATTTTATCTGGTTCAGATGACACCAATCTGGTGATTAGTAATCCTTACAGCAGAAAGGTAGGTTTGTTTCTGGATACTCAGAAGTTTTCAATTAAGATTTAAGTTGTTATCTTTCAGGTTACTAAGATATTTTTTCAAGTTACTATTTTTCAGGTACTAATTATTATCTGACAAAGATAATACCAGGAACTTTATAGTGTTTATAAATGGGAATAAAACTTCACACTACTTTAAAACCCAAGTATTCTAATCCCTTGTGACATATAGGTATTATCCCATTTTACGGTAAGTGGTCTGGCACAAAAGGAACATGGTCTCACGATAGATTACTGTCAGAATTAGCAATAGGATTCAGTAATTCCTGTGAAATTTTATTGTCAGATGAATTGTTTTCTGTTTCATTTTACTTTTAAAATATTAGGTTTTTCTGTATGTAATACACTGGGTTGCTTTCTGTGTAATGTTGTTAAAGTGTCAATCTTGATTAAAATACTTTTACCATTTGAAATTAAATTGCCTTGTGTGTGCATGTATGTGGATGGAGAAGAATTTATACGGAAATAGGGGAAGCAGATTTGTGAAGGGGAAAGTGCTGTAAAGGTCTCTGCTTTTCCACTTCTGCACTCACACGGGTTATGATGCAGGCAAATGGCTTCCAGTAATGTCAGCTAGCATCCATCATGCAGTAGCAGTGTTCCGCTCTTTGCTCTTTAAGGAGCTGCTGATGGTTTCATAGAACAGATGCTCTGAATGTGTTCTTCAGTGCTAGGAACCCTGTGCAGTAGTGCTCAAGTGAAGTCCTCCCACGCTTTCTCAGAAGTTGAGAACTAAACCCTGAAGAGGTGCTGAAAAATTAAATGTGGTGGGGGAACCAAGATGCATGGTCAGTGTAGTGGAAGAGAGTTTGAATAGAAGGCTATGGCGGCAGCAATATTTTGCCTTCCTGAAGAGCTCTGCTGGGAAAATAATAGTGATCTGGCAATTTGCCTGTGCTTATAGGTAAGGCCCTTTTCCTCACTTCCCCAAATGAGCCATAGCTTCCAAATGTCAGTCTCTTCCTTTCAACTATTGGTGTCAGTCTGACAAAGTTCAGATCAGTGTCGTTAGACCAGGGTTTCTCTTGGGTTGGGAGCTCAGCTGAAGAAGAGGAGGTATCTCAGGCAGCTGTGAAATGGATGAAGGATATATTCCAAAGTGAGTGTTTTTGGAGAGGTTTGCAAAGTAAAAAAATTTTCATGCAAGTAAAGGGTGTTCAATATTATTTATTGTGCAGAGTTTATTTTAATGTATCACTCTGGGATAGTTGCTATTTCATTTTATTATATAATTATTCTATTAAAATACTATAGTATTTTAATAGAGGCAGCAATTTAAACTTTATGCTTTCATGAGATGATTTTGGGTATTTTTCCCCATTGTGCACATAAGACAAATGAGAAATTCATGAGATGTTTTGTTTTCTTATTTTTAACAGTCAGCTGTTAAAAAACAGTTTTGGTTTTTTTTTTTTATGAAACAGCAGAGCAGATGATTTCCCGCCCCCCTCTCCCCCCCTAATTTAATTATAACACAGCAGGTACTAGAAAGAAGACTTAATAATCACTGTTGTTCCTGAAATGTACTAGAGATATGATTTTTAATGACTGTTAGAATTGTATTAGCTTATTTTCTCTGGTGTGAGTAACAGGATCGATACAGGAAAAGGGAGCAAATTGGTATTGGTACCAGAACTCTACTGTAATTTTGTCATCTTGGCAGATACCCTTATCACCGTATTTTCTCTTATGAGCTAGCCAGAGTACAAAAAGAGACTTCAGCCATCAATATAGTCTGCTGTGTTAGTAATATCTAATTTAATAAGGAAGCATTTAATTTTGTTTAACTTTTATTTACATGAGCTTTTTGTAAATCACTCCAGTTTGTGTTATGTATGGCCAGGTGCAAATGTTAATTGTTACTATGTAATGTGTCTCAGAAGGAGAAATTTTTCTAAATATGTTTCTCGAGTTTGAATAGGTTATATGTTTATTGTATTTGTGCATCTGAGGAGAAATGTGTTACTGTGATTTCTAATAGTAATTGCAAGCCTAAATCAAAAGGATGAGCATTTTATTGTACTTGGGGATGGCTGAGAAGAATTATTCTTGTGGATCTTTTCTTCCTAATTTTATTTGTTTTAGACATCACATTACTGGGGGTGGGGAGAGCTTGGCTGGAGCTAAAGGTCTACCTGCTACAAGTATGGTACAAAAAGATGGGGATTCATGTATTTACATCAGGTTGAGCACTCAGATTTCAAAGCCTTTAAATGGAGCCTGAGACTTCTCTCCACTAATACCACTGCGAATACAGGATTCTTATGAGTAGTTACACTCAGAATTTTTGAATCTTTAGCCTGGTTTGCCTTCTGAGTGTTCCGCTCGTGAGAAAGTGCTGGGGAGGCTTTGGAGGGTGCTTAGTGGGGCTGAAAGTTTACAGCTTTTCACTTCAGGATGGGATTCCATTGGTTTGCTTTCCTTTACTTCTAAAGGGGGTTTGATCTCTTCAAAGGAAGTGCTCTTGAAAAGGCTGGATTGTAAATGATTCTGTGCTGAGTATCTTGAATGGGAACCCTAAATTAATTACATCCTGAAAAGCTTAGTAACCCACTGGTATTTGACTTGCATTTGTTTCAACAGGCTTCTTTTCAAAAAGTAAGCCAGAGTGGAAATAAACTGCTTTTTTAAACTGGTTTTAGTTTTTAATCTGACTTTAAAAATGCTAGTTTGTTCATTATGGTGACTTTTTATTGTAAAGAGTTTCCATTTGGATAAAGAGCTTAAACATTTCAGGTTTAAAGACAACAACAGAGTAGCTGCCAGCAATTCTAATTTCTTGGAGGAAAGTACTTATTGTTAGGGATGGAGTTGTATGCAAGCTTCTGGGATCACTACATGAATTAGTAATCCTGTCCCAAAGGTTTAATCTGCACTTTTAAGAGCTGCAACTTGAATTCTTGAATTTGTTGCCTCTTCAATTGATTTCCTGTGTAATGTGTTACTTAAGCAACTGCAAAAGTTATAAAGATGTCTGAATTACTACAGCTAGTCAAGTACTTTGAAGAACATCTGAAATTCTTTGGCTGCCTCCCTCCCCCTCCTTTCTCCACCATTAAGTATTTGTAGCCTGTTACATGTTGGTAGTAAAATGCTCCAGTGGAGTAAGGTGGTGGTATTGTTTTACTCTGTGTAGCTAATGATACGGTTTTGGGGTTGGTTGCGTGTGTTATATTTTCTCATCTTCTTGCTGCCTTGGCACCAGCAACTTTTTATGCCTGTTTCTCACGTCTCTAAGGCAGTATAATAACCAGAGTAGAAAAGGATGTACAGTGCAAGTCAAGAAGGGCATGTAAAATCTTCTCCATATAATAAATGCTGTAGTATTTTAATACTTTTTATTGTAACACTGTGCAACATGGTCAGGAAATTGAGGGGCAGGCAAGACAAGGTTAGCTCTGCCTGTGAGAAAACTCTTTCATTTACTGAAAATGTGTATCTGTATGTATTTCTCAATGCTGTTTCAGTTTATAGTGGAGGAGAGAAGAAGGGAGGGAAAGTAAAAACTTGAGCTTTTCCAAGTTTCAGGGCAATCATCAGATGTAGATCTCCACATCTAAACTGAGATCTGCAGGTGGGGAAAACTGAAGCAGAAGGTTAGAATAAGTTAGCTATTGACTGCGTGAAAAGCAAGGGTATTAGGTTGGTGTTTGTGGAAAAAAAAGGGGACAAGTAAGAAGCACGTGGAAGTTGGTGAGAGAAGGACCCTGTACAGCAGAGCAAAGAGAGAAAGGTCTGCCTGCTTATATTCAGTAATAGGGAGGAAGTGGTGGAGAACTGACTAGAGAATCTAAGGTGGTAGAGAAGCCCCTAGTTGTTTTTATTTTTTTATATCTATAAATATAGATATTAAAATATTTTTTTTTAATTAGGTAGATCAAAAAGGATTTTTTGTCAGGACTAAAAAGTATTTCTTTCACAGCAGTAATGTAACATCAGAAGTGGGATTGACAGATGACGTATTTAACTGTCATCTGAACTAGGGTACCTTATGGACTTCTTGTTCTGAGTTGCTCCTTTGATACCAAGTTCCTGATTTCTTTTGAGTACTTTTTACTGAAAACATTCGAAACCTAGACAGAGATCTGAACAAATCTAGATGAAGAGGCAGATTTATTGAAATAAAATGCATTGATTATATCTCCTGGTTTTGATATTATCTTTTAAAATACTAAGCTTTGTGTATCTTTCAGAATATGCAGATACACTGTTAATCTTTTTTTGTGTGAATTGTTTAAAAGATGTGAAATAGCACTTGTGAAATATCAGGCATGAGCTATCATGACAGAGCAACTTCATTTGCATATTTTTTATATTAAGTTAATTGAGTGGAAATTGGGAAGTAATTTTCATACTGTAAACAGCTTGGTAAGTATCTTTTTCCTGTTCGTGGTGAAAATGCAGTTTGGTTTAAATGCTGCAGATTGGAGAAACAAGGTAAGCATAGAATGTTCACTAGTGCACAGGAAAGCATATGGAGGGTTTTTTCAGTTTTGATAGACTAATAAAAAGTATGTTAGGAAATACAAAGAGTCATCACAAAGTTTTTTGAAAACCAACTGTGATGGTGAAGTAAACTATATGCTTCTCTGCTGTACTCTAGATGAATAACATTCATTGAGAGTAAGTCAAGTCCGAGTTTATTGCCCTGTAATCATGTTCTTAATTGTTTGTTTATTTTTGACTTGTTTCTGACATCCTTTCTTACAAACTTCAGTTCTCCTTTTTCAAGTGAGTTTATTTTAAGAGTAGCATCAATTTTTAAAGCCTATGAAGTTGGCTTGGGTTACAATGCCTTATTCTTCTTGACCCACAATATTCCAGATCATTTAAATCTCTCCTCACTGACACGCTGGCTGGCTGTACTGTCACCCTGGACTAATGTTTTACTTTGAGAAACAAGATGTGATATGTAGCTAGCGTTTTAAAAACAAAAGGTGTCAGTTGCATCCCAGTCCTTTCATTTTGTGTACTACTTTGTGCAGGTGCACAAGTGAATGTCTCTTGTGGAACCACTTTGTTTTTAGAAGAAATTTGGTGTAAAGACAGCTTCTCTGTTCTGCTGTATTAAACTGTAGGTTACTGTCAGCCTGGACATAACTGATGTTTTATAGTACCAGAGTCTGTGTTATTTTCCCCATTATTTGCTTTGAAAATATTAACCTGACACAGCCTTCCTTTTTCTTTCTTCCTTAGGTTTTAACAACCATTCGCTCAGGACACAGGGCCAATATTTTTAGTGCAAAATTCTTACCGTGCACCAATGACAAACAGATTGTATCTTGTTCCGGAGATGGAGTAATTTTTTACACTAATGTTGAACAAGATGTGGAGACCAACAGACAATGCCAGTATACATGCCACTATGGAACTACCTATGAGGTACCTCACAAAAGTACATGATAATTTTAAGATAGGTAGAATACATATTTTCTTGTAGATTTCAACCAGACTGCTGAAAGCCTTATTTCCATGAGAAATAAAGAACCTTCCTTCTAGCTTTTTTGAGTTTTTTTTTTTCTTTAGAGTAGGCTTTAAAAGAGAAATCCGTTGTCTAAATTAAACGGAGGACTTTCCAAAAGGTAGTGTCATTAAGACTGCTTTCTTTGCAAATGTAATGGCTGAATACACCTTCACTGAAAGAATCCTCTGCAGAGCAAAACTAATTTAAATTGTGCTGTGAATGTCTTTCTGAAGCATGTTGGGGGGTGGGGGCAGTGGCTATGTTTTGCATTTTCATTTTTTGCGGTTTTATTCTACCATCCCTCCTTCCCCCCACCCTTTTTCAGCAGTTTAATGCCTTTTTCACGATTTAAATCCTTCTAAGAAATGCTTATTTCAGCATGTGTGAATTACTTAATCTGAAAAATGTGTTTAAAGTTTTAGGTAATTTCTATATTTTGTATTCTAGATAACTCTTTATCTGTAAATTTAGAGCCAGGGTTTTCAGTCTTCTCTTGGATGTTTTGTTCATATAAATAGGTGAGTGAAGAAGCAATGTGTTTCTTAAGTTAGAAAGATAATCAGATTTATTGATTTTTATTTTTATATTTTTAACTTTAATGACAGCAAAATCTGCTGCTTGTAAAATTTACTGTGCCTAAGATAGAAAAAATACTGCTATTTTCTTCTGAGATTATAAGTGTCCCAGGTTTTTTATTACTTTTTTTTAATGCTACCGCAGTACACACACAAGGGGAAAAAAGTCCCAAGTCCATTACTTCTTTAACTATTTAGCTCAGATTTTGTAGCAAGCTTTTAAATCTCTTTCTTTGTATGTTAAGTGAACAAAATATTTAAAAATCTGTGTTAAAAAAATCGGGGTGTGTGAAAAGGTTGTGTGAGAAAAGAAAATGGATGAAGTACTGCCAAAATTAATTCTTGCTCATGTAGTAAAAGTATCCTGGCGGTTATAATTATACGTATTGTATTAAAGGTTTTGGCAAAAATACTTCCTGTCTGCAGGGTAACTTTGTAGGTCAATCAAGCAAACCCTGTGGTATTCACTCTGTTTCTGGGATTTGTGGTTTTGAGTTTGTTTTTGTTTTGCCTGGGTTTAATACAAGACTGTATCTTCAGTTTTGCAAAACATGATTCTGGATCCCAGACTCGCATCATCTGCTTCTATTTTTGAGATTTGATTTGATTGAGAAACTACCGTTTCCTTTGACTGGCATCAGTCCTTATGGCCCCCAGTCAGAAACTTAAACTGCTTCAGTTCTCACTGAAGTTTACTATATATAGTAGTCGGTATGCTAGTCTGTGGATTCTGCAAGTTGATTGGATGTGCTCTATATCTCACATAAAACCTGCCTTTTCATAAGAACATCTGGAGACCGAGATGCTATTTCTTAGAGTGGAAATGTCCTCATTGAGGAGAGGGTCTGTCAGGACGTTGCATTGGACTTCCTGGGGAAATAAGAGCCTCCCCTTGCTGGCTGGCTGCAGGCTTGAGGAGCAGCCTGTTACTGGCTCAGCTGGTACCTCTGTTTCATGGGTAGCTAGCTGTGAGTATTATAGAAAACATTTCTGAGCTTGAGAACAGGAGAATTGTTATGGATGCTATGCTGAGGAGACATTGAAGGTAGTGGTAGAAGTATCATTACAGCAGTGAGTTTGGGTGTGTGAAGTTTGGGGTCAGGGGCTAGGCTGCTCAGAGTACTGCGAATTAAACATGTGGTGTCAGCATAAAAGTCACCATAAGCAATCACTGTGGTGGTCCTAAGTTTTGATCTGCCTGAGCTTGGGTTGACCAACAATTTTGTTGATTACATGAAGTGACTGACACCAGGCGGTGCTGCAAACCAATGATCAAACTGGGAAAATTCAATGAACACAGTTGCCAATTGTGCTTGTGGGTCAAGAGTAGTAATGGAGGCTAGAACATAACACCTCTAACCTATAACATGAGATGCTGGTTGTCTTTTTGCAAGGTGTTTGTCATCAGTAATGATGGTATGCACATTGCAAGCTACTAAACCAGATGATAAATATAAATTTGATACGTACAACAAAATAAGCTTGTCAAAACAGACAGTAAGAGTTTGAAAAATATTTTAGAAGAAATATGGAGACCCTAACAGTCTAGAAAATCAAGATGCAAGTTTTATTGTTGTCCATATACAATGACTATAACTGAACAGTAACTAGTTGAATGGAATATAGTAAATATCTTCAAAACAATTAGTTGAAGAAAGTAGGGACATTTGACTGCTATATTGCACAATCAAATGGTGGTATTGGGGATTTGCTTATTCAGCAAATAATGTTAACAAGAGGGCATTATTGTTGTTTTGAATGACAGTAGTGTGATACTGTTTCGGTGGTTTATACTGTTTTTAAACACAGTTAATGGAAGGAATCTCAAAATGCCTATATGACATTGACTATTTTAACTGACTCTTTTTGAAGTTTTTTTTGTTAGCCTGTTTTGCTCCTGTTTTTGAGCTCTGTTCAAGAAGTCTTCAAAAAGATAGGTTTATAAAACATTTTGGGAGGTACTTTTTATAAAAAAGGCTATAAATTCTGTCACTGTGTCTTATACCTGTTATTTGAACATTAAGTGCATGTATTGTTGTGGCAGAGTAGACCTTTCTTTGAGCCTTGGCATATGAAAGTATAATGGAGTAAATAGCGGGGGTTTTTAAGCAAATGGCTGAGGTACAGTTTCAGACATAACACAACTTTGTCACTGAGAGGTTTCTGGAGTGGGAAAATAATTTCAAAATATTGTGACGTTACTGCCCAGCTGTATGTAACCACATCATCATATTAAATATAGAGCTTTGACTCATTGGATTCTCTAAATAACAAATGCTAACATCATCTGCCCCTGAGGTACTAATTCTAAATTTGAATGTGGTTTGTATTTATACTGTGCTTTAAACTCGGGGTTTGTGATGGTTCAAGACGTTACAAAAACACCAGAGGAGTGTAGAAGTTTGTGTAGATTGTGAACTGTGAGATAAATAGAATATTGTTTTTAATTCAGGGGGAGAATAGAATAAGTAGAGAGGGAGAGAGAAGTTCTTAAAACATGTTTCTGGAGAATTTGTTATTTATACAAGGCCATTACAAATTTATTTTTACTTAGCCAAATGCTTTTCTTTAATGCCCTTCATGTTAATTGCATTTCAGAAAGAGAATGTACTTTTATGGACAACTCTTACCTTCATATTTTCAATACAGTAAAATGATCATATAGGTATATATATTTAAAGTTAAATAGAACACATTTTTTTTAGGTACTAGAAAAAGGATTTTAGATTTATATATATATATAATGTGTACTTGTTGAACTTAATTAGAGTAATAATGACTCAATTACTGGAGTCTGCACTTCTCAATTTCTCTATTTTACTGCTTATAAAGTACTTAGTATGTTTTTAAACACCATGCATAAAAATTGGCATGTGCAAGTGGAGTTATGTACTGCACTATTACATGTATATTGTGAAATAGTATCAGTGTGAACAAAAATAAAATACAGATACTAGAAATAAGAGCTGTAATGATTTAGTAGATTGAAGAAAAATTGCTGGCTTTTATAACTACACTAAAATTAATTTGAGTGAATGAGTAGTGAAAAACACTCTTTTCAATGTCACACTAATATATTGAGGAATAATAGACATGGCTCAGAAGTTTGTTTCATTGTTATTAAAACCTTGGCTTTGTTCTGTCTGTTAAACATCTTGTTTGTCAGCAGTAAGATTTGACACAGCACACATTGTCTCAGTTAATGTATTGAGCATTACAAGAAGAAATGCTGAATCCTGCAGAGATTACCTTTGTAATCCTACTTTAGGTAGAGAGATTTACGGATATCCATAGGTTACTTTTAATAAAGGCGGGGAGAATTAATCATCAAATGAAGAGTGTTAAAGAATCACTCATTTGCTCTGTGTTGAATTAGCGTATTACACTATTATTGATTCTTTTTTTTTTTCATAAATTTCTATGAAGTTGCTGGTATCAGTAGTGTAGAAGAAGAAAAATACTGCTAGTTTCTACAGTATTCTCTGTTTTTGTATTTAAGGGATAGTGTGTGAAAACATGATGTTTCATGTGTGTTCATTGGCCTGAATTCAGCTTTACCATTACAGTTGCTTGCCTTTTCATTTTGTCTTAAGGAGGCCTTCTTGAATGAAGCCATACCTCTGAGACTCCAGATGAGTCTTCCCTAGTTTGAGTAGGGCTGAGGTCAGGAAAATGGTGCATTACAGTACGCTCTCAAAAAGTGAAAAGAAAAAAATGCACTGAGGGCCTAGGTTAGTAACAGCCTTTAATGCATCGTTGCTTCAGGGGACTACTTTTGAATGTAAAGGAATGGCCCAATGGGAATAAAAGCCATCTAGTATTTTCATGTCATTCAGACTTCTGAGGGTTTTGTTTGTTATTGTCTTCTATTACTTAATAGATAATAAACTGAGCTTCTGTTGAATTATTGCAGCAAATTGATTACTTATCTGAAAACTGATTGCAGTAAATGTGTTGCTTAATTAAAAGATAACAGAAATAACTGTAAGCTTTGACTTATAAATATTTAATTTTACGTGACATTCCACAGTCTAACTTCAGCAGTTCAAACCTTTTCTTGAAAATTAAAAAACATCAGCAGTGTTTCTGTTTTCCTCTTTATTTCAATAGCAAGCTTGACTTGAGTCATAATTGCTTCAGTCTTCACTGCTGCTGAAAATGTTGATGCTTTTATTTTCAAATTAATGGTATTTCTGGAAGTATTAACACTTTTTTCTTTTTTTTTCTTGAGCAGATTATGACAGTACCAAATGATCCCTATACTTTCCTCTCTTGTGGTGAAGATGGCACTGTAAGATGGTTTGATACTCGAATCAAAACAAGTTGCACAAAGGAAGATTGTAAAGATGTAAGAGTGAAATCTTTTAATAAAGATGACCTAAATGTAGAGCTGTACATCATACAAACATAGGATATGAATTCTGGTAAGGCTTTTAGAAATAATAGGTTTCAGGGTCGTTGGTGGAGATGACAACATATTTCCCAAGAAACAAAAACAGTTTGGGGAGTTTTTTTTTCTTTTTTTTTTTAAATTTAATTTATTTTTGTATCTCCTTTGACACTTTTTAGTGTATGAACTTTGGTGTGAGGCTTCAGATATGGTAGAAAAGATTCTATGTTGAAACTGAATCTCTTGGTCTGGTTTACATTAGTTACTATAGAGTGCAGAGTTGGAGGCAAATAATGAGCCTTGTAAATCATCTGCAGCCTTGTGTTCTTGAGCGTCCTTTGTCCCTCTGTAAGAAAAGTTTTGGTAATGAATTATACTAGATTAGATTAGTCATTAGTGTTACTCCCTCAAAGGTAAGGTATTGGTGGTGTCCACTGTGTTTGTATTTCAGAAACAGTTTTAATATTGGAGAAAAACTGGCACCAAAGTATGTATTACTACTCTCGAATTAATTTTATACTGCTTTATGCATATTTACCAGTTCTAGGGATTTCTTTCTTTCTTTTCCTCTATCCAATTGTCTATCTGTAGATGAAATCTATTCTGATCCTTTAAGTTAATTTAGACTGTTTCTGCATATTTGGTACTTTTCTGACTCACCAGTTACCAATGTTTCCATAGGAAAATCCAAGGTGCAAACTAGTTTATAAATCTGTAGTTGTTACACTTATCTGTTCTTAAATGTTTGTTCCTGTGGTTTGTTTTGGTTTGTTTATTTTCTTTCTTAGTTGATCTTGTACTATATTTCTTTCTCTCATAGTTTTCCTTCTCTGCTATGGCTTTTCTGTTTGACATACATACAATCTGTCTTCACAGGGCCAGACCTAGTTTTCTTAAAACCTCCTTGACTAATGAGCCTGTGTCCTGAAGTAAAAAATAGAATTGTACTTCAAATGTTCAGAGCTATTATTTGAATGCTGTATTTTTTGTTTGTTCCAGGATATTTTAATAAACTGTCGGCGTGCTGCCACTTCTGTTGCTATCTGTCCACCAATCCCATACTATCTTGCTGTGGGTTGTTCTGATAGCTCAGTAAGAATATATGACCGGCGAATGCTTGGTACAAGAGCAACAGGTAGGAACCATACCTTACAGTAAACTTTTCTAACCATTTGCAGTTCTAGTTTCAGATTCTTTTTTTCAAAATAGACAGTGAACGACTGGAGTGTAATACTGAATGTAATGTAGCTTTCTTATCTGAGAACAATGCTTTGTAATAATAGTCATTTTACTCCAATATTTGCTAATACAGAAATCTTTAAATAAACTTAATCTCTTTATCCATCTTAGAATTCATTGTATACAAAATGCCTTTTTCTGCATTCAGTAATGTCTCTTCTTTTGGCTTGAATCATGTGATTCCAAGATTCCAAAAAGCTAGTGATTGCAGCCTGCAGTGGTCCACCTGAATTTTAATTAAGTTCTTATCTTCTTGTACTTTGCTGTGCTGAAATGTGTTGCTGCTTTTGGGAAGGGATCTTATGAACTCTATAATATCACGCAATATGCTTACCTTTGCAGTAGCTGTTGCTATATCTAACATAATTTCACTGAAAAGCTACAAATTCTTCAAGTGATAGCTAGCATGCTTTAGAAGCTTACCTAAAGATTTTATAAAAAAAATTCCAGGTGCCAAGCAAAAGAGCATTATGTAGTTCCAACATACCTCTTTCTTACAATGTATGATCAGTGTTTGTTTGCTCATATATGAATTAATATACATTACTTGCATGAATATGTATGCTCAGCTATCAGTGTCACAAAATCTGTCATTTCTTGCAGCATTTTCCAGTTGATGATTGTGATGGAGGAAACAGTAAAGATCACTCAACAAACTTAACAAACATAAACTCTCATCTGGCTAACATTCTTATAAGATCTTTCCCTTTCATCAGAGTAGTCAGCAAAATTCTATGACAACTGCCCGAGGAAGAGATTCTGGGGGGGTTGATTAACAGGTGCTATGTACCTGCTCTTGTGTTGTAACGATACAGGAATAAGATTAATTCAGGTATGCCAGCCTATAGAGTAAATGAGAGAAAAGACAAAATTTTGAAGATTGTAATTTTTCTGAATATATTGGTATAGTATTCTGTTGTTTGTTTGGGGGGGGTTTGGGGTTCTGGATTGATATTTTGGGTTTTTTTTAAGAGGTGAAATATTCTATGACTAGTGAGCAAACTATTGATTTTCTTTTAAAACTTTATGTTTCAGTCCTTATGTAGTGTGAGATGATAAACTCTGAATTTGTCTGTGGTCAAGGACAGATTTGCACAATAATAAGCCACAACAGATATGCCATGCGGGAAACAGTTACATGGCAAATTATGAGGTTTTGGAACAGTCTGTTTTTCTCAGTATTAGATCTTCTTATAGGTAAATTTTATCTGTTCACAAACTTGTAATTCTAGAATTTATGATTATTTTAGTGTGTGTAATGGAGGTGAGTTGTCAGGGAAGCATGATAAATCCAGTGTGTTGTATAGTTCTGCAGTTTCAAAGTGACAGTATTATTATGTCTCAAAGAAAAATGAATATTTTTTTAAAACATTTTGGGTAGAAAAGAGAAGATGTATGTCCTAAATTTTCAAAGTTTCATATAATGAATTGCTTTCTAATTTGTGTGTGGACACGGATTTGCATTATTATTGTGTAAATGTTCTTGGGTTCCAAAATTTCCATTTGTACTACATTTGACAGATACCATCCACACAATGTCATGTGATGGGTATGTGATATATGAATATATTTGCATGTGGTTGTTTTGGTTTTTTTTATAATATGCATAGTGTTTATAAACAAAAATATAAAATACTGATAAGACCTGATATGTTACTATTCAGATCCAATTTAATGCAGAAGCTACAGGATACTTAGCTATTCTCTGTTGGATGTTTTTTCTTGTGATGGATGTTAAAGGAGGAGTATATTGAAGCTGTTGAAAATTTGCAATAGGAAATTTGTTCCTTCTTCCCCCCCCCCCCCCCCTTTTTTTTTTTTTTTTTTGTATTTAATATAGGGAATTATGCTGGTAGGGGCACCGTTGGCATGGTGGCACGTTTTGTTCCTCCTCATCTGAATAACAAATCCTGTAGAGTAACATCTCTATGTTATAGTGAAGATGGTCAAGAGATCCTTGTTAGCTACTCTTCGGATTACATATACTTGTTTGATCCCAAGGATGACACAGCACGAGAACTTAAGGTTCCTTCCGCTGAAGAGAGACGGGAAGAGGCAAGTGATTAAGATGTCGCAAGTGGTGTTCCCCAGGGCTCGGTTC
>NW_010515099.1:0-840 GCF_000687285.1 Phaethon lepturus | reverse complement strand
CGGAGGGCTCCCCTGTGATGTCACACTCCCGCCTCTACGCCTCGTGGGTCCGCTATGACATCACAACGCTGGTAGGTGGCCCCAAGGGCCCTCTATGATGTCACAAGCCTGGCGGACCACGCCCCGCGGTCCTCCATCATGTCATAGCTCTCATGGAAAACCCCACCCCACGGGGCTCCGTGATGACATCACAACGCAGTACGGCTCACACCACTCTGCAGGGGTGTTGTGTGATGTCACTGCCCTGGTGGGGACTCCTCCCACCCCCCGTGAGTCCTCAGTGATGTCACAGCCCCACAGGAAACACCCACCTTGGGGAATTCTTTTTGATGTCACTGCCCTGGCAGCGACCCGCCCCCCAATGACATCACAATCTCACAGTAAAACACATCCGCCCTGGACCACTCCCTACGGTGCCACTATCATGACACGTCCCCCCAGTGACATCACAACTGCCCAAGGAAGCCCCACCCTAGGAAGTGTCCTGTGACCTCACTGCCCTGCTGGGGACTCTCCACTGCACTGGGGTGCCCCATGACGTCACAGCTGAGGTGGGGAGCACCCCGTCCCACGTGCCTCCCCTAGCGATGTCATAACTGCACAGACAACCCCCTCTGAAAGGGAACCCTGTGACGTCAGCACCCCGTGGGGATCCCCCACCCCACGTGGGTCCGCCGACGTCACACCCGCGACAGCACTCCCTCTCCCCATGTGCCGCGTCCGCCCAGTGACATCATAACGGCGCGGCGAACGCCCATCTAAGAGGGCTCCCCGTGACGTCACTGCCCCGGGAGGGAGCCTCCACGTGGCGACCCCCAACGTCACCACCACGGTGGGGTC
>NW_010515098.1:0-488 GCF_000687285.1 Phaethon lepturus | reverse complement strand
AGAGGTACACGAATGCAAATGGATTGGACTGCTCACTCCTCCTTAATACCCAGGTGCTCTTTATGAACCTTTGTATGCCACAGAACACCAGCGTTTCTCAGGCTGCTAGGAAATTTGAATTTAAATTTCCCAAATCTGAAGGTAAAGCAAGTGCAAATTTTAAGGTAAGACAAAGGATAAATCTTCAGGTAATACAAGGACAATCCTGAGACAAGGGCTTAGGATCATCTTCCTCCTGACGGTCTGGAGCACAGTACTTGAAAGTATCAACTCCCTCATCCCACCTCCATCCTTCTCTAATGTCTTGATAAATGAATTAATTACTCCAGTGCCAATTAGTCTTAAAGTGAGAAGAGGAAAAAGGCCTGAGACACTGCAGGAGCGAAGGGAAGGGCTAGAAAGGAAACAGGAGGGACCGGGAGCGGGGCAGAGCACAGGGAGAGTGGGAAGGCAGAGCAGTGCCGGTGAGCCTGGCCTCAAGTCCCGCA
>NW_010515097.1:0-24798 GCF_000687285.1 Phaethon lepturus | reverse complement strand
TTGTCCTAGTCCTTGGAGACAATGTTCCCTGCTATATCTAGTAAGGGATGGAGATTCTCCTTGCCTCTCTTTTTGTTGTTAATATATTTGTAGAAGCATTTGTGTTGAAATAGAAAAAATAATACCAAAGAAAAATAATTAAATGGCACAAGAAGTTACTATTTTCTCAATATTTGGCATCCTACCCACAACTTTCCCTTTTCATTTCCTTTTCATTTTCCTTTTCATTTCTGTACAACTTCTACCCATTTCCTCATGAACACCTCTGCTTTATAATTGACTCATCAACAACCCGTTTCATCAACCTGTATTCACCCTGTCTTTCCACATACTGGTCTTGAACTGAGTCTAGGAACTTTACATGATGTAAGGATGAAAATGAAATGCTCAGAAGGTCCTTTTGGAGATTATTTAGGCACCTAATTATCATTTGGCAATCAGAAAGGCATTTGGGAATTTGGATTAGAGATGACTTGTGAAGAAGAGCATAAAACTTGATGGCAGAACTACAGAGAGACAACCTTTGTTCTCTGTCTCTCTGCAATGCCATGCAGCTCTTGCCACTGCCTCCTGCTGGAAATAAGGTAAGGAGATCATCAACCAGGAGCCATACATTTAAATTGATATTTTCCTCGTTTTGTAGAGACTTGATTTCAATTGAAATGAGTGCGGTGCAGTCACTCAGACAGCTGATCCATCACAACACGTCACGCAACTAAATTTTTATTTCCAGACTAAAGTTCTGCGTGAAAAGAAAAAAAAATAGTCCTGTGAAACTTCTTCTTAAAAAGAGTTAGCTAATTTCCTCTTGCAGGAAGAGTAGAGTACACATGAGCAACATCACATATGTCATAGATGGTTTTATATGTTAAAACCACACTCAGTGGCACACAATAACTTTCCGTTGACAGATTTGCCCACTAATTTCATAGAAAATACTTCAGTCAATGTTTTTTTAGACATTGTGAGGATTCTTGTTTCTCCTTTAAAAATAAAAATGTAGTAACATTATTGGGGAAAAATAAGATAAAAAACTGTCATTACAGCCACAAGTCTAAGATATGAGTCCCCCATGCAAATACATAGTAATTACAGACTTAGTTTGTGGGAAAAGTGGAGGGCTACTATATGCAACACTGTGATTAAAGCATCTGTTACTAGTCTGTTAATTTTTTTTAAATGTAACTGTGGTGTACATGATCTGCATGATTTCTACTTCCCTCATATTCTCAGAAAGGATAAAAGGGATATAGTGTCTTTTGAGTCTCAGCTGGAATGCAGATTCAGCAACATTGAAGCTGGAAGACAAATAAATGGTATTTAATACAGATATTGGAAAAGGGCTAATTTGGAGCCTGCGTGGTGGGAATGAGCATGTACAGGGCTGGGCTAAGCTTACTGGGCCAGGTACTTCACTGGTGTAAACAGAATGGACTTGACTTCACACTTCTGACTCCTAGTGACTTAATTATGTCAGATTATTCTCTTTCAAGTTCTGACCTAAGATAAGGATCAATTGTTCTCCAGCAATGTAAAATTCCTTGGCTTCTTAAAATTTGAAAATGTGTAACTTAAAACAGAGTTTAATTTTCACAAGTGGTGGAGAGTTGTGAGAGTTGTAGTACTTGCTGAACTGGTTACATATCTGTTCACTTCTGTTCCTCTTTATAGTGTCGTTGTCTCCCCTGAAGGGATGAAAAAAGTGAAATGTAATATTCAGCTGGCTATGAAGGGTGAGGGTTTTCTCTAAAATCTCCCCCACTGCAATAGAAGCTATAGGTTCAGTAGTTACAAAGCCATAGAAGCACTTGCCAGCTTTTGAAACCTGCTCTCAGATTAATTTTATAAAGATGAAACCCCACTTACTGAACGCGTCGTGCACGAGTTCAACACAGAAATAGTAAAAAAATTCCCTCCATCAAACTTTTATAGGCAAGAAAGGGGGGTTGTCTGTTCTCCCATGCATTTCCAAGTCCCACATTACGAACATGTATTTGCTCCTTTGCTGTTTTTAAAAAGGTACTGCTTATTGCTTCTGGTGTGTGGCCACAGAGAGGGAGTCAGAGCCTCCAATTCAGCTGTTCTGCCTGCCCCTCCGTCGCCTGATCCCTTGCAATAAAGTGCATTTGCTGTCCTGGTTCGTATGTCTCATTCTGATGGCATAGACCTCTGTTCTCCTACTTTACATGCTAGTGTGGTTTTTTACTAGCTTGTTTGGCTTGTTTATATGACAGCTTATTCATTGGTTTGATATTTTGCTGTGTGCTTTATTTATGCAGTTGCCTGTTGGGGTCTGGAAAGGATTTCCCATAATGGTAGATTGGCTGGTCAGACTGGATTTTTCAGATTCCTCATAGCGGTGGTACTAAATGTTAGTGATTAAGTATAACCTTATGTCAGATATCAATAACAGTAACCAAGGCTGGTTCAATAATACGTCTAGGGGACCCTTCCTAAAATAAATAAAACATATGGCTCAAGCCCATACCTAAAGCTCCCAGGCTTTAGGGACTTAAAATTTAAGCCATGTAGTCACCTTTACAGGTATTTCTTCCCCAGTCTCACTCTTGGGAATATGAAACCACAAGCACACAGCGTAACATAGATATTTATATTAAAAATGAAATGAAGCATACCTTGAATAATCCGGTGGAGGCAATACCAGCCTCTGATTCACAATTATTATTTGCCCCACTGACTGAGACCCAGTCAGCATTTTTCATATCCACGGGACATTCGCACTCTTTTAGTTCATCCACCTCTCCCCTCACTGTGAGTTTTAACAGCCTCTGGGATGCCTGACCAGGCTTTAAGGGCTCTCCCCCAGCCCACGGGGTCTGTGGACGCTTGGGGCGTGCCCCCCAGCGCAGTGTCCCAGGTTTGGCTTCGTGGCCTGGCCGCTGCGTTAGCCGGTCCTGCGGCATCCCTTGCCGGGATGCTGCCCCACCGCCGCCCTGCCCGGCAGCAAGGGCAGCCGGGTCAGTCCCGGCAGGGACAGCCCCACCTTGCCCGCATCAGTTCTGCGCAGGGTACAAGCCTGATCCGGGATAAAAGAGAGGATCAGTCGGCAGAAGTAATCTCTGGCCGTGTCCAGGTGGGCAGCTTCCTACAGGGTATGAGTCTTCTAAAGGTGACCCTCTCTTCCCTGCAGCCACCGTACCGTGCTGTGCTTCCTGAGCGGTTATAAAACATCAGAAAACACACACGTATATGTATGCTCTGCTTTGTTTGCAAAGACAAGTACTCAAAATGTAGCAAACGGCAGAATTAAGTTTTCCTGTTGCGCCGCTAGGAAAGTAATATCTTTAAATATATGACCATGCACGACTATTTTTTTTATACCCATTTAGTGCCTGGGTTCAAATACTGAAGACCTCAATTGTCTAAAAGCTATTTACGGTGAATCATCTTTGTTTAAATGTATCTGGTGAACTTGAAAGCATTTAGTATTTCTGGCATTCTGGAATGCAACATACAACTCAATTAGGGTAATTAAAAGGAGTTTTTTGAATGCTTTTGGGGCTTTGTATTGAAGATACATTGGCTTCTGTCACTGTAAATTGTACAAGGAAAGACAACTGATAGAACAGCCACTTAAAACATATTCTGATAATTAATAGCAACATAATAAGCAGGATGGCTGTAAATGCATAATTAGAGTAGTAGAACAGACATTATTTATTATCACGAATATCAGCCTTATTCTTTCCTTTCAACCTTCACAGACACAACAGCGACATCATAGGAAGACTGAGAAGCAGTCACAGCTTTACCCCTAAAAAACACAGCTTTACCCCTAAAATGATGGTGCTCTATGTGCAGTTTCTGACAGTAAACCATATAACTAATGCTCTGCTAGTTGCAGTTAATAGCCTATCTGAAAGATTTCCTTAGCCTATTTGTCACTTTGCTGATAAGCAAACATATTGACAGAAGGTATTTTGTGTTATGTGTACTTAACTTATATTAAAATAAACCCGTTGTTATGTTTAGTATAAAACCTAAATTGTATACATATGCAAACATACAAACAGAGCTCTTGAAAATGTATTAACTGCATTGGGTACCTAAACAGGTATTTTCAGTGAGGTTATTTCTGTTTGCGTTATTTGGGGTACTGTGTATAGTGAGTAAAAGGAAAAAAGGAAATGCTACTTTTAGGTATCTCAAAGCAATATTTTTCACTTTTCAAATACCTTGCTAGTATTCAGTAGTGAAAAACGGACATTTTTACAAAACGTAGCTGTATCGTTCACTGTTTTCAGAAAAAAAATAAGCGTGCTGTAGCAAAGTCAGATGCAGCAAAGTTTTAATTATTTTTGTGAAATATACAGTCATGCAAAAGATTTGGGTATGCGCCATTGCTACGATACACCAGCCGAATAACTTTTAAAGCAGGTGGAGAAAAGATTTTTTTTTTTTTTTTTTTTTTTTTTTTGTTCTGTGGCAAAACCTGTGATTTTAAATGCTTTTTCCCACTTCTAGTTTTAATTCTCCGAGCTAACTAATTTGCAGCGAGCCTCCAGACCTTTGCTGAAGGGTGGATGTGCAAACTTATTTATATGTGTTGGCGGCATCACCACCGTAAATTGCTTGAGCCATTGAAAAACAATAAACTGAACCTGCTTCAAGAGGAACTAGTGCCTCTCACTGGTATTACCTCTTTCAAGATGACAGGAGACCTCGAGAGGCCTGAGAGTTCTTGGTTGTATGAGTTTGTGACTAATAGGTGGTTTGATGGGACGAGCGCTCACCACCTAGGGAAATTGAAGCATCTTTGAGCTCGATACCCTTTGTGCCTCATTCTTCCGCAGGTTATTGTCGCGAGGCCCGCAGGGACCTCTTTTACAGTTTGCAGCCACAGACAATACGCGATGGGCAAAATCTCTTCAGTTTTACTGTTGCTATTGATCTGCTGCTATTCCGTGCTGTGGCTAATTTGCTTGTTAGCAGTAATTTTAAAAGGTAATTACACTTTTATAGTCTGCCCAACTCTCATACATTTATTTCTTGCCTAATTAAAAGTTACAATCTTAGCAGGGAAGGGCTTACTTTTTAGCAAATGAGGGACAGCTTGTTTCCCGATTTTTCATTTCGTTCTTAATCCGAAGGTTACTCTGAGGATAGGTGGAGACAACCGCACAGTTTACTAAGACGTTTGCATTTAGAAACCAAAGCTGCACAAGGTTGGAAATTACGTAGTGACTTACAACGGTGCACAAGAAACTCTTGGGCCTGCTCAACAGAGCAACTCGTGAGAGGTTTCACACCATCAGAGACCGCAGGCTGAGGAACACATCACTAGGGTCTGCCCGTGTGTCTTGTAAATTTTTCTTCGCATCATGTAAGCATGAGATAAAAAGCGGAAGAAACATGATGACCAAATTGCATGTATTTTAAGTTGAGTTAAGCTCTTCTGAATGCCTGATACGAATCTGTCTAAATCCGCGGTCTTAAAACGGAGCTGGGTTTCTCACTGAATTTGTCTTTCTAATGGAGCTGAAGAGCTGTTTGATTTTAGTATGACTAGAAATACACAGAGGTGAAACACGTTTTGGAAAGGATCTGAGGGGGGATGCTGAGGGGTATCACACAGATTTAACCCTTCTCTGAGCCTCAGCCAACCCCAGTGTAAATGGGCAGCTGCGCATTTCGGCTGGAGGGGCGAAAGCAGCTTCCACTGTTCACAAGCAAGAGAGGAGATGCAAGATTAATTTTTTTTTACTCATACCAGTCCAATTCAGTTTGGGAGGGAGAGTTTTGTCCTGTAATTTCTGTAACCGTCTTTCATGAAATACCAATTCCAGTGTCTACCTCCGACAACAGTGGGAACCAGTGTCCTGGTTCAACCATGAGCCCCTCTGAGCACAGTGGGAGCTAAATTAGTCTGAACGGATCCTTGAGGGCGAGAGGACAACCTTACAACCTTCTGAGGGTATGGGTCAGGGCGTTTTTGCGTTGCCCCTGAAACAACGCGGGAGGGAGACGGGGGCCTGGGGAGGCTGGTTCCCTCCCGTCAGAGGGATGTGCTGCTCATACCTCGCGTTGCTGTACTCCTTGAGCTGTAGCTCCCTCCCAGATCCGTGTCTTTGGTTTATGTTTGCTTCCTGACAAGTTGCCTTCTGTAGCAGATTTTCGTTGACAGCCAAATGCAGATAACTCAATTCCGAAATAGATATGGGTTAAAATAAGTCTTGAAAAATGTATGGGCACATGGAGACCTCTGACTAGTTGGACCCTGCAGTCACCCTGGCAGATTTCCTGGCTCTAGAATATGTGTTTTTACAACCAAAGTAGTGAAAAAGTTTAAAAACAGACTTCCACAACAAACAAGCGGCCAAACAAGCCCAGTTAGCCATTTTTAGTTACTTACTGCAGGTGTGTTACTTGTTTTCAGTCTTTGTCAGTCAGCTGGGGCTTGTTAAGGCTATAACCAGAAGCTACTAGAGGTAACAGGCAGGCAAGAGAGACTTCTAGCTGTCTTTTTCTCCTCCCCCCCTTTTTTTAGTAACTAAAATAAAGAGGGAAGAAGAGTGCAGACCTTTTCAATACTGTTTTTCTTTTTATTTTTACATTAAATTATAATTTATAGTATTGTCTTCCTTCCACATTCCTCTGATGGTATTCCTGGTTTCTTGATACCTGCTTCTTGGTTAGGTCTTACATCTGGTAGAGCCTGCAGTCACTGGAAACACAAACGCTTTCAAATAAATGGTATTCAAGAAGTATGGTATGGTCTTCAGTGAGATTTCAGATATTTTGTTAAAGTGAGATCTTGAGGATCCTCTGAATCGGATGCTGTGAAATTTGTGAAAATTCTGAATTTCATAAATGTTTCATTCCTGTATCAGTTTCCATCTTGGCACCCACTGGTCAGATGTGCTGAGAGTTGAACAGCTTTGTTTCTGTGAACTACTTTCGCTGCAGCCGTGCAAGGAATTGTTCATCACTCCTCTGACGGATTATCTTTTTTACTCCTGTGTTTCAGCATTGTCTTGGTGAATAAGTGCCAGCAGAGCAATTAAAATACATGCAATACAATGCTTTCATGGATTTGAGACATGCATTTCCCATGATCCCAAATTTCTAAGCAGTTCATAAAGATTCAGCCACTCAGCTCTCATTAAAGCCAATGAGTCAAAGGACACGTAACATTTTGGCAATCTTATCCCAAATAGCTCCAGGATAAATTTTATGCATGGAAGCTGCTCAGGTGTTTTTGAGACCAGGATAATCTTTGTCTTTGGAAAAAAAAAAAATTAAAAGTATCTTTCTTTATTTCATATCTGATTTAATGAGACACAACATAGATTGATTTAATTGCATATCTGACAGCTAATTGACTCTTCAACATAACAAGGCACAATTTGAAGTAATAGATGTTAGAGCAACCTTTGATTGCCTTTTGTCCTGACTCACATCCCAGAGGACCTCTGGGCAATAAAGGGTAGGGTGAAAACTTCTGGGCAAAAGCCTTATAGAGGACATGGGTCTACTGAGGAAAGCTCCGTGGAGGGCGGAAACCAGAGGAGGATGGGAGAGATCCATAAGAAGCTGCCAGGAGTATAATCCAGCATCTGTAAACGTTCAAAGTCTAACCCTATGCCAGTGAAATCAATAGGATTTTCTCGGGATGAATAATGGCCAGTCCAATGATATTATTATGCTGATTAAGGGACTAGTCCTAGGAAACAGAGTCAAAAGAATTGCTTGCATCAGTGCACTAACATGGACATTTTCAAATACGACAGCCATGAAAAGCTCCACTAAAGCTAATAGTGTCTGGATCTTGTTAATTCGGATTATGATACACGAGAAATCTCACAGAAGGATTTCGGTAAAAAATATATGATATCTAAAATAAGCTTTCTCACACCTGCTTGTAATGCTTGCATGCACTCTGCCCTGTATAAACCACAGGTTTTCTTGCTTGTGTAACCATAAAAGTTTTTTTTTTACATTTGGGGTGGTGTTTTCTAATTTTCAAATCCTTCAATGAACTTCAGTAAACCACTTGTTGAACCTTACTCCCTTACTACTTCCCTGAAGTTCAGAGGTAGATCAGAGCAGCTCCCATTTCTGAGGAAATTGGGTTTGATATTCTCATTTTGTGAAACCTTGTGGAGATGAACCAAAGCCACAAATGTCAGCCCACATCTAATTCCCCCAAAGTTCAAAGAGATTCAGATCCACTGCCTAGAACGTGTCTGCTCAAAATCCAGGCTGGTCTTTTATTTGTATCACACCCCATAAATGTAAGTCACAGTGGCAATTTCAATGTACTTAAGTTATGTATAATTGCTTCCTAAAGCTGCCTGCCACTGAAAACAAGCATATTAAATTCAGACTTACAAAATTCCTTATGTCCGACCCCCATTTAGGTTGGTTGGGTTTTTTTTGTTTCTCCCTTAAAAGCAGTGCTAATGTCAGTTTCCTTTCCAACATAGCTAATAAAGAAAATACATTTTTAAAAGTCCAGGTCATTAAGCTGTCAGGAAATCTATAAGAGGCATCTCTTCTTGTAGACCAGATTTAAGAAGAATTAAAATGGAAACCTTCGTAATGACTCTTTAAGCCTCTGCGTAGTTAAAAAGGAAAAAAAGGACAAGAAAAAGAAAAAAGAGAGAGTGCAGGGAAGCATTTTCTTTCAGGTGTCAGTATGAAAACTAACATTTTTTGCACCACTGTGTGGAATACTGTAGTTAAAAAAAAGTAGCGGAGGACACTAAAACTACCAGAAAACCTTATCAGAACGAATGCTCTACATGTTCTGTAAAAGATGTATTAATCTCATCTCACAGGAGCTGTCACTGTTACAACTAACCCTGCAGCTGTAAAACAAGCTGTAAAACAGATTTGATTCCAGAATATTACAAGTTCTGTCATTATGTGTAAGATTAACAACACATCCTGATGGAGGTCTACTGCTCTTAGTGATGCAAGGATGTCTAGGACAAGAAAAGGCTTCGTAATTATAGCTGTCTTAGCGAAAATAAAAGGGTAAAAGGAAGCACATTGAAATAATTACGGGTAATAGAGAGACGAATGCTCTGACCAAGGTAGTAGCGATATAATTTCGTAGGGAGAGGTTATAGAAAGGGTTATGTCCAAAGTACGTTAGTGGTTTTAATGCTTTACTGTACTTCTCTATGGCTGAATGATACGTGAGAGCGTTGTGTGATCTGTGAGATTTCTCTTCAGAGCTTTTAGCAGGCTTAGAGTACAGGTTATATGTTATATGTGTTATATATACAGTATATATGTTGTCATCCATGCCTTTGGGATGTAAACACGAAAGTACTTGCATGTGAAGAAAATGCAAAGTGCATCACGCGCCGGGACTTTGGAAGAAATGTAATTTTCTGCCCAATTTCTTCGCGGGCTGAAGCCCAGTTGTATGTACATTGCATATATGACACTTCCTGACACTTGAATTGGTTCTACATACATCAAATTCTTCAGTATTAGTCATCTATTTTTGTAAGTCTGTTATGGCTAGCTTTCAACCAAGTGGCTGAGTGCGTACGTAGCTCTTCTTTCATTTACAGTGGTGTAAATCAGGAATGCGGGTCTGGAAAACCAGTTTAGGCAGTTGGCAAATGGGGGTCTAATTAAGTAAATGCTGGATTCCCAGCCTTGAACTGGCACCCCCAAAACAGGTGGGAGTTTTGCCCTTGACCTCAGCAGCAGCAGTGGCAAGCACATTGCTGTGCTGGTTCCCGGCGGGCATGGTCAGGAGCGCAGGGACATCAGTGGGGGCGTGGGAGCTACCTCTGCTAAAAGTAGCCTCTGGAAGGTACATTGGCTTCCCCAGAGCCACGGTCCTGTTCCCAGTGACGCCGCTGTGCCGCACATTGACTGCCAGAGGTGTGCTCGGCACTACCACGAGAAAGCACGGTGCGACCGGGAGGCAACGTGTCGGGACGCTTTCCCGGGCCAGCCTCCGTTCAGCCGCTCACGGGACGGACCGTGACAGGGAGGGAGGGCCTCAGGGGGAAAGGGTTTTGGGAGGAAAGAGGTAGTGAGAGGTTGGATCGGCCATGGTGTGGAGGAAGCAGAGGGAGCAGGAAGCGGAGGCAGAGGGTTTCAGAACTGGATGTTGTGTGTGTTGGCACTGGGGGAAGAGCAAAGCTGCAAACAGACAGAAAGTGTGGAAATTTTTTCCCCTCCCCGCCCCCGTACTCAGTGGTTTGAAAGTACAAGCCAAAAGTCTGAGTTGTCACTGCATTTCTTAGAACTCTACTATTAATTAAACAGTGCTAAAACTTAATGAAGCTTGTGGATGTTTTACCAAAGTTTCAGTTTCTCATTTGTGCCGTGCCAGAAAGACAGGGAGGAGTAGGATTAAATAGGGTTTATTATCTCCGCTTAATCATACAAATGACATTTATATGTTAGGTCTTTTCCTCTAACTGCATTTTTGCTTCTTCCTTCAGAAATAAAAATGTCTTGATAAAATGAAACTGATCCTTCAGAAAATTCCTAAGAAATACAACGTTTTTTTCCTCTTGCTGGCTTGTGTTCATCTGGGGTTAGGTCAGCGTGGTTGGTGTGATAATGTGGTTCATTTGTCCCCATACACTTACATGCTTACACAGAAGTTAGGACTGCGGAAGCCACGAGTGTGTGGTGGGGTGGAAAAATGTATTAGCCTTAAGTCCGCCAGGATCAGGTCCAATGATGCAGTTTGGTTTTGCTTTTGGAGACGAAGGGACGAGAGTATACGTGAGAACATAGACACATTCTCACTCTAAGATGCCCAAATCATAATGGGGAATCCTGGAGGGTGGTTCCTGTAAGACACGTCCCCAGGTCATGCCTCTGTGAAAGAGCAATTGTCATCTAAGCGGCTGGTATTGCCCCAAAACACAGTAAGGTTTCTTGCATGTAGGGCAAACCCAGGCCCCACTGGTTTCAGCGGCCTTTGTCCCCGGCTTCCATGAGTCTGGGTTAGCCTTAAAACATCAAGTTCATGAATACAGAAAGCCTGATACTTTAAAATGACTCCTTAGGGGACCACATGTAATTTTCAGTTTTCTTTAGACCAGCTAACACTACAAATAGTTGGGGAAACACGGGGATGTCAGGCATGAAACGGAGCAAGAGAAGACAACGGTAGACACCGAAATCTGCAGCTGGAGAGAAAGGATGATTTTTCTCATGCATGTCTTTTTATCGCAAAGGACCAGGGAGAGGCAGAATATTGGAGTGATTCTGTATTTCAAAGCAGTGACTGCTGGGAAGAGTTAATAACATTTTTGCTGTCACTTATTTCTGCAGTTCGTTCAGTTTGATGTATAGTAACAGGGCTACGATCTCAAAGAGCCTGCAACCATTACCTCTGAGTTCAGCTTCCCAGTCTGTACTGGTGTTAACAGGGATCGTGCAGCTTAAGAGCCAAGGCAGCATTTTAGAAATGAAGGAGTGTCGGCTCGCCGAGTTCTGTTCTCAACAGTAAGTTGTTATGTTTTTAATTACCAGCTGTGACACCACTACTTCTGCAGGTTCGTCACGGCACTGGAATTAGGATGGACCACAAACTCAGTCATATCTGTTGATCTGCCAGACCCAAGAAGAGAAAGAAAATGTGACAACTGAACACCAAGAAAACATGGGAGTTCAGGAGAAGCCTAGGAATTCTTTATGCATAGTGTGTAATACAACATAGGACTAATTTCTGTTGTGAAATAACTCCTTTTCTGATCTCAGGTTTACAATTCTTTATGTTAATATAAATGATTTCCATTAATACGTTGGGGTTTTGTTTGTTTGTGGGGTAGAATATTTCTCTTCGGGCAGAAGAACTGTGTCCTGACATGAGATGTGGATGAAAGACAGGAGAATAAAATTCAGTTAAATTCTAATACCATAGATCTTGGTCAGACTACTGACTACTGCTAGGACCCTTGATTGCATGAGAAGCTCCAACAAGTATTAGTACGCACCAGGGGTTTTTCAGATGTAGTAAAAACACTGATGCTGCCCTGCTGTGGTAATTTTCACACAGTATATGGTGTAATGGGCTTTGATTATGTATACACCTAATTCCCTCCTTGTGATGGACTGTGATCTGATCTCCATTCATAAGCCTTTTGCAAGGCAGTGTGTGGTTGCTGAAGGTTAATTGATAGCAATTGACTAATCAGGTGTTTTGCTATTGGAAACAGGTCGCCCGCATTTGGAATAAAGACGGTACAGAAGAATCTGAAAACAGCGAAGCAAAGATGTGGTTTGTAATTGGAGATACGGGATTTAAAGTGTATCCTCAGAGGCAACTTGTTATCGTAAAGAGGGACAGGACATCTTCAGAAATCCAAATGGCTTGGTTTTTTTCTGCAGACCTCTTCAAGGCACAGGTTGTGTAAAGGACAGTATCGTCTGAGAAAGAAACGCCACTAGTGACCACAGAAATGCGGAAAAGTAGTGGGGACTAACTTAAATTAATGTTGAAGAAATTAAATGAGCCTAAGGTATGTGTAAATGACATCAATTAATTGTTCTGTTTCTTTCTTCCCCTGCTACCCTGTCAGTATCTTGTACGTGCAAATTGTAGTATTATCACAAAAAACGAGTGTGTGCCCAATGAACATGCTCAGTCCGACTCTTGGATTGCTGTAGGCCAAGCCAGCACTGATG
The DNA here is from genome assembly GCF_000687285.1 of Phaethon lepturus. Taxonomy (NCBI): domain Eukaryota; kingdom Metazoa; phylum Chordata; class Aves; order Phaethontiformes; family Phaethontidae; genus Phaethon; species Phaethon lepturus. The sequence goes on along the minus strand of NW_010515097.1, from coordinate 12,162 downwards.
TTTACAACAACCCTATCTAAAACACAATGAACACATAATTGTATTTTATCACCCTCAGCATCAGTGTCTTAACCCTCTGCTTAAAGTTTTAAGCTGTGAGGTTTATTTTAGAATCAGGTGTGCAATTAGTCTGAGCGTGTGATTATTGTAGCAAAGTGATTTGTGTGTGCTAGCCAAATTACTTTAAACCCTTAGTGCTTTTACTCATTGGATTAACTCTTGGTGTTGAATAATTATATGGATATACTTATCTTTTTGGTATCATGCCCTCAAACTCTTTAGATTTTTGTTTTCATACTTTGTATCTTTGACTATACTTAATGGATACTGTTCAGACGTCTTTAGTTTAGTCAGCAATTCCTTAATTATTAGAAGCATTGATACAAACTTCAGTATTACATACATGTTTATGAGTGATTAATTCATATTTTGTGACTATAAGCAACTTTTGATTTTTAAACCCAAATAATAGTAATTTGAACACTTTAAAATCTTAATCCTGACTACTACAGAGTCAGGAGATCATGTCTCTGTACAAGACAAAAGATACCAATTAAAGAAGGGAGACCTGTAAAATAGTGTTTTTACGTTTGTGAGTTTTTTGTAACTCCATTAGAAGACCTCATGGAATTACTTCTTGAAAATAGTCTCTGTAAAACGTTTTAAAGCTTCAGTGTCAGTGCGTACAATTTTCCATGTAACACACAAGGTCTAACTTTCACAGGAAAGTAATCAGCCACTCTTCAGCTGTGGTCCAAAGATGGACATCTGTGTTGGAAACAATTTTGGGTTTACATGCTGGAAAAGAAATAGCTATAAATCACTAGGGATCAGTATCTATGTGTAGGTACGCAACGCAGACTGGCTGGGAGTCTTAAGAGAGTGCTCTGGGGAGGTGGGAGTTTAGTGCGGAAGACGGTGGTGCTGCTGCTTCTCTTCTCACCCCATCGCTGGCCAAGGTTTTCCAAACGCTGCTTGTGCCTTTGCTAGTACCAGCAAGGTCTTCCCCTGCCCAGAACAGGGATACAGGAAATGATTCTTGAGTTAAACCCCCAACAAAAGCAATCAGATCACAAATAGAGATCCCTCAAATATATTATGCATGGGCTAATTAAACTGTGACCTGGAATTAACATGCGGAGGACTGGAGCACATCACATGCTGTATACTACGCATGAGTGGTACACAAGGGCAAACATTACTAGAGTAGCATCATGTTAATCTTATTAATTCATATCTTGTTTAACTAAGGGAAGGGCCTCCGCTCCAGAAGCAAGCGCAGTTCCATCAAAATGTATGTGTATAACTGGTGAAGTATCTTACGGTCACGGGGATATTAAAATTTTGACAGTTCATATTTACTTTCCTTTTAACATCATTGGCATCCGAGCAATTGATATTTAAGGTTTTATTAATGGGACAATTAAAACACCTCCTGTCTCGGGGAACCAGGTTGTATATAAGATTTAGAACTCTTCAGAGGAAAATGCGCACCCCTCTCGTAGGACAGGCAACGTTACTGTAATGCTGCCGCTGTTGCGCCGCGGGGTTTTTGGCTGGGATCTGGCCCGGAGCCGTGGTCAGGATCCACCGCGCTCGCGCCGACCCCCTGGTATCCGCGGGGTCCCTGCAAGCACAGAGCTTTGCCCTGTCTGCAGAAACACAGCCTCACCTGGAAGGGCACAGGATTTTTCTCCCAAGAGATCCGGACGTCAGGGTGGAGGGAGCCTGTGCGTAGGAGAAGAGGGGTGACCTAACGTGCGTCTGCCCGTCGCTGGCCTGCGCGCTGCTGATGCTCCAGAAACGCCCGTCGGGTGGAGCTGCGCCCGTGCTGCAGCTCTGGCTGAAGCCGATTCCCCTCCGGTAAGTGGGTAGCAGCACTGACGTTTAGATAATTCGTTTTTAGGTAACTTTAGGTAACCTCATTCATTCTAGGCTGCCTGACATTTTTTATTGCAAGCGTTTCTTCCATCATTTTTTTTCTCTGGATTTTGGGTTGCAAGAAATATCTGTAATACTCAAAGACTTTTCCAAGCAGAAATTTGCAACCAAACTCTGGATGGTTCCTAACACCATGGGCTTCTGTAAGCGACTGAACACCTAATCACTCCAAATAAAACTAGTTGCTCCTAAGCAATACTATACTGAAACATCACACTGCCATAAACTTTGGCAGTGCCAACAAAAGCTGCTTTATTAGAATTATTGTGACCATCTATCAAAGCTCAATGTCTAAACCCTCGTCGTGGATCATTTTTCCCTGGTCCATCCAGTAAAAAAATCTCTGTCCCAGCATGAAGCAAGTGTTTCGTTTTTTGAAAAACTTACAAACATTTTAATTTCTTTTACACATGTCCAGATTTCTTTAGGGAAATGCTTTAAGGATAGATTGTTTCAAGAGCTCTCTCGCCTTCTTGCTTCAGATGGGGTAGACAAAATGAGCGAACGGCATCTTGATAAACTATTGGCTAGTTCTAACTCTAGAAAAAACAGACATGCTTCAGTGAAAATTTAAACTGTTTTTGAAACATAGAAAAGTTGGAAGTTTTTGAGCGGCAAGTCTGGTATCTCAATCTGCAGCTGCTGCTTTTGTGTTAAGGCCTGGCATCTGATAGAAAGACCTTACCCAGTGCCCTGAGATTGGGGTGTGGGTTCGGCCCCATTTTGTCTTCAATCTGCTTTGATCATGCCTGCCTCTGGTCTTTCATTGCTCAAATACCTCTGCGTAAATTTTCAGGTTTCTGATACCCTTTGCTTCGCTTCTCGGGTATCTGAGCAAACCTGGCCATTTGAGGTTTTTAATACTTCTAATCTTTTGTAGTGCAAAGATTAAAGATGACATCTTGTCCATTTTTTTGACTGTACTACATTTTTTTTTTTTTTTTTTTTTTTTTTTTTTTTTTTTTTTTTTTTCTTGCAACAGAGCCAGCATGAAAAAGAAAGTTCCCTGCTTCTGACACTGCTTAGAAACCCCCTGAGAGAGGCACTGGTGACTGTGTCAGGTCAGTTTATTCAAATTCTCCATTAGGACTTCATTTTTAGAACATACCTGTGCCATTTCTGACTAGAAGCTGCAGTGGGGGCTGCTGCTGGTGAGCGCAACACCAAGGAAGACTTTGGGCAGATTCAGCAAGGAAATTAATTACGGACCTACCCAGACTGAATTCCATGACCTTGAAAATGGCCTCCATCCACACTTTATTTATAAACTCTGCACGAGCCCTAATTTGCTTTGTCCTTGTTCTCTGCTATTCTGGTGTAAATCAAGCAAATAAGCATTGAAAGGCGGGAGCTGACGTTCCCAGGTCTCCACTGACTTGGCCACATAAAGTCGGATATGTGAGCTGTGAACTGGGACCACCGTGTCTACCACGCTGGCTGCGTTGTGACGCTGAACGAGCTCTCGCCGCCTTCATATCCTGCTTCGGTTTGTTTGACAGCCTCAGGAACTGGTGGGTTGGTTTGTTTGTTTGTTTGTTCTTGCTTTTTAGCGCTATGCTTCTTCTAGGGAGGTAAATAACAGGGAGCCCTATGATAAATTTCACACGTCTCCAGCGTGATTGCGGAGGCCTATGGTCAATTCTCCATCTTAAGGTATTTATTGGCACTTATTCTTAGGTAAACCAGATGTCGCTCTTAAGTGTCATCATAACCTTTCCTTCAAAAAAACAACCTCACTTTCCATCCATATTGTTTCTGCTCTGTGGGAAGACCCAGCTCCTCAGAAGTCAGTTTGAAAACTTGCAGTATTTTGGCGAATTTTTTAACCGATTTGTGTTTAAGGTAGCTCTGTTCCATACTATTGCCCTGTTTCTGTCCTGGGCACTTCACGTCTGTTAAGATCTTTTGTAAAGAGAGAAAGTGCGGAGGAGGACGTTGGTTTAGGCAATTAAAACTCATAGTTTCACAAGATCAGTGGATTCCGAGGTACCCTTTTTCCAAGGTATTTTCAGGGGGCTTGGAGGGTAACGTCAAGATAATGATGGTGGAAATAATGTAGTTGTCAGGAACTGCAGATACGCCTGACTCCTCTCATGTTATTAGGAGATTCTTTCTTTTTATCTCTTCTCTTTTTTTCACCCATCTTCCCCCTTGAAATATTCTTATCTAGCGAATGCCCAAACATGTAATTTTAGATTGCGGGCTTTTGGTATGTGAGCATGCACTGGTGGTAGGGTTTCTGTATAATGACTTGATAAACCTGTCAGGATTTTACTAGCAATGCATAATAAATGTGGTTATTATAGAAGATATCCCTTTTCCAACAGTGGCTATTGGATCTTTAGCAGGTTAGGAATCTTAATTCTTCTGTAATTCTCTTTCTCTCTTTTCTCCTCACCTTTTCTCTTCCTCTTGATTGATTAAGGACTCCAGTAGATTGTGGTATCATATCTTTCGGCCTTTGCGTCGGAAAAAACACTGATGGTAGACGTATGGTTTCTTGTAAATATTGATTTTCTTTCTATTTTTGATAAAGTTATTTAAACTACGCACTTTGTGAGCTTCTTAGAAGGCAGTTCATTAATTTAAAATGCCTGTTAATTAATCCAGCTTGTTGTTATATCACATCACCTCCTCCAAAGCATTGGTCCAAATCTGTACCTCCCCCTTCAGCTGCTGTTGTTTCCCGGAGGAAACACAACGCTGCAGAAGACTTTTGGAAGCCGCTTGTGCATTCTTCCAAACGTTTCTAATGATGTGGCGGGGGGGATCGGGTAGAAAGCCAAAGGCCACTTACGCCAAAGACCTTCGATAACAGAAGAGCATGCATTTCCTGAGAGACTCTGCTACAGCAGTCTTCTGAAGGGGATTATGTATTTTAAACAGCCAGGTAGGCGCAATTAGGAGGAGAACCTCGAACCACACCAGTGACGGGAGAGAAGGAACGCGGGCAAACTGACAGCTGTTCAATGGATGAACAAAGCCCCATCAATGGGCAAGAAGTTACAAGCAAAGAGGCAAGAATAGGCCCGTAAAGGGAGAGGAAGAAATGACTGGTTTAAGGTCACAGCTTTGAACCGGTAGCAGAACCCCTCTAACCTGGGCCACGGGGCAGAGCATTAAACTCCCCTGCCTCCTCTGAAATCACAAGAGAAATGCCTACTTTGCAGAGAGAAAGGAATTATTTGCTATTGAGATCGACGGTAAGATTTTACGTAACACATGAGCAATCCCAAAATACGTACTTTAAAAAAATATTTCTGCCTTTTCAACCGTGACTTTTGTACCGTTTCCTTTATGCAGCTATATGAAAGTTGTGCAACACTATGCCAAGAGAGCAAAATTTTGCAGCTCCCGCTTCTTCCGTTTATCACTGTACAGCAACCCACATACAAATGGAGATTCTTCCATGCCTTTTATAGCTATCACTTACCATTTGAACATTCACATGAGAACCTGTAAGTCCGTTTATCAAGTAATACTTGAAGCTTTCATGTTAAAAGGCAAGGTTTCCTTTTTTTTCTGATTAATTTCTGGACAGAGAACACAGCTGAAATTATATCTATGCATAGCTTCAGATGGTCCTTTCGATAATTTAACTGAGTATATAAATTTCTGCAGTTAAATATTTTTACTCTTCTTAATATTGTTTGAGAAGCAGGATGTGCTGTTTGTGTTTGATTTTGTTTGGTTCTTTCTTGTTTTTTTTTATGGAAGCTAATTTGAGGTTGGGATAGAGATATAATTCTCCCTGTTGCTGTTTGCCTGCTCTGCAAGCAATGGAAATGGTACCTTTCAGTTTGTCTCCGAGACCTTGGATGTTTCTGTTATGTGCAATATTTCTGTCCTGTGGTATTGCAACCAACCTTTATTTTATCTTCCCATTACAAACAAACAAACAAACAAACAAACAAACAAACAAACAAACAAACAAAAAACCTCCAAAAAAACCAACCAAACCAAAACCCCAAACTTCTGATTTCAGGTATTTGCACAGGAGTGCATGATCTGGTCCTGACAGGTAATCTCTTAGAATCAGGTTTCTGCTGGAAGCCAGGGTCCAGAAATGCTGCTTTTGCAACTTGCCTTGGGTTTGTTTGTTTTGTTTTGTTTTTAAGACAATTCATGCATCCACAATTTTTGGTGAATTTATGGCTCCTAATTATTGCCTGGATCTTGCCATTCCTTAGAGGAAGGTGCTTGAAAACTGTGGTAACTGTGAACAAACAGACCAAGCAATAGAGCTATGCAAATGTGTTTTTTTCAGAAGTTTTTTCGGTGGATTGTACTGAAACGTACAGAGAAACAAAATTAGGTTGAGTAATTGCCCAGGAGCAAGCTCATATGTAATAAACAATGTCTTTAATCATTGAAATTTAATTTTCCGAGCATGCTGTACAGTTCACCTTTCCACTGAGAAAACTGTAAATTAAATCTGGGTCTCTGCTGAGGTCCTGGTTGACAGAGGTGATCCTCTGAAATCCATTCAAGGTACTTTTCTTCTTCTTTTTGTGAGTGAATGTAAGCTTGATTGCTAATGCAGACTTCAATGGCAAATACCTTTTTCTAAAGAAATCCCACACTGGATTTCTGTACCTCTCCTTTCTGGCTACATTTCAACTTAGATGATTTTATTACTAAAGTGGCACATGTATTGTAAACTGCTAGGACGAAAGTCTATTAGCTGACGTTCTTCAGCACAGCATCCCAGGGCACAGGCTAACATGTATGTACTGCATGAACGTAGTAAATACTCTCTTTATTGCTTGTCCATGTCTGAGTGTTCTTTAAATAGTGAAGATACAAGTAGGATCATGGTATTGCCTCCTTTGCCTTTTGCATCTCTGCAGGTTGGTTTTTGAGTTGGGTAGGGTCACAACCATGTAAACTTCTCGGTGTTGCGTTAAAACAGGGATGTAGTCACTTTGGTCTTCTGACTCACTGCAGTCTCATCAATATTGTTTTGCCATTGTGCTGTGGATTTGGCCAAAAAGAAATCTGGGGCTTTTTTGCCAGCTTCTGATCTCTGTTAACATGATGTCAACCAGGAGAAATTCCACTGAACTAAACACAGTCATTCTGCTTTAGCCGCCTAAAGGGATCCAAACCTCACCCATTCTGCTGCTATGGGTCAGCCAAGACCTAACAGTGTAAGCAACAGGCATGCAACTAAATAACCTTTGCATGCCTGAGAAATAGTCATGAACTGATCATCATTCTGTAGGAATTATTATTTGTTAATCAATAAGATTAATTTGTTATTAATGTGGTTAAATCTTGCCAAGGACAAAGAATGTTCTGTTCTTCACAGAACTGGGGTAGCAGAGAGTTGAGCATTTGTCATTGCTGTGATGGGTTGTCTCTTTTTCTGTGTAGAACAAAAATAATACATACTGAACATTACCTTACAGCACTAGTTTTCCACAGCACAGCAAGGAAAGCATTTAGGATCTCTTACCAAACAAACGTACAAGGAAAATGAGTTAAAAAGGTGCGTGCCAAAAAAACGCAAAATATAGTTGACCGACTTCTGCACTATGCAGCAGCCACTGAGTTATACATAAATAACAATTATAGTCTTGAATGAAACATAACTGACTTCTGTTTCATTCCTGGCCAATAGATGAGCTCAAGATGTACACAAGTGTGGTGAACCCAAGGGATTTACAGAGCATCATAAAAGCATTTTATTGTGCACTCCAATGCTGTCATCCACAGCTAGCTAACAAACAAGATAGGTTTTTAATATAATCCACCATGTCCCTGCCAGTGCTCCTTGCCTGTTACGTCTGCTTGCTTTGGGCCAAGCGTTTGTTTTCCCCAGATGGACCTCGCAAAGCTGCTGACAGCTCTCCTGACTGAGAAGCTGTAGCACAGCGCTCTTCCAATTCATTTAGCACTCCTGACAAAGGAAAAGCCGGCGATGTCCCGATGCGAAAGCACTCTATCAGGCATTACATAGTGTCTGTGTTCTCAGCATGTTTGGGGCGTGATAAGTCATAGCACATGCTTTTTGACATCTTCCTGCCTTTCACGGCAGTGTAGGATTTCTTGGAGTTGGAATTCAGGTGGCAGAAAAAGATGTAAAAAGCCAAGTGTGACATCATCAGCAACTGGTAGCGGTTGTGGAATCATAAATAATAGTTTGTAGACTTGCGTGAAAAATAAATCCTTTGAAAGATGTGCACTGCAGTTCCACTTGCCTAAACTTTTGCCCTCTTGAGCAGCCCGAGTTGCGTGGACCCTTGAAACCGATATCTCGCAGACCTGTTAACACCTAGGGAAGCCGTTCTCCTCCGAGCGCATAAAACCAGGCTCGCATTAGTTAATAATCATTTTCCACCTCATCCTATCGTATCCATGGAGTACGGGTGGATTAGGAGGTGGCTGAGTGCCCTTGTTTCTGTCACAGCCTCACTCCCAAGCCAGTGGGGTGGGAGGAGGAACGTGCCAAATTGCCCCTCCACGCGGGAGAAGCTGGGTAGACTGCGGGACGTGATGTGAGGTGGCTCCGTCTTGCGCGTGGGGTAGCCGGGGCAGCGGCAGTAGTGCCTGCTGGCATACGCCCTGGGCCTCACCTTCCTACGGGGGCAGCTGAAGCAATCTGCTCCCCTTTATGAAAATCAGATGCAGCTGTCGGGCTCCTGGCAGCTTGTTAACGCAGCCTTTGCTGAGAGAGAGTTTGGTTGCCTCCGCTTTAGCATTTTGCTGCCAATATTTATTTTATAACTTTTTTTTTTTTTAAAACAATATATACGTTTAACAATTTTCTTTAGGCAACCACAATCAACTCTTTAAAAAGTCTAAATAAGTGCAGGGAGGTTTTTTCCTCTGATTTCTTCATTTACGCGAACGTACTGACGGTGATTGCAATTAATTTAAAATGATTCTATTTGTCCTCTGTTACTGGCTGATTGAGCAGAAAATATCCAAGGCTGTTCAGGTGCTCCACACAAGGTCAGAGTCACTCTGGCACAAGCAGTGAGTGGTCCTTCCCCTGGTAATCTGCCCACCACAGTCATTAGGTAGTTTAAATTGTGGCCATCAGTGCCTGTAGCGGCTCCGAGTAAGCGCAATTATTTCAACTGTGTTATTTCAAGTGGAATGAATCTCAGTGCCTGAGTTCAAATTGGGTTTAAAACGTAAAACAAAAAAGTAAAAATCAAGTAACCCTTCCACTTCCTGATTCTCCAGCTTCCAAAATACTCCCAGCTCTCCAGCTAATGCTTCCGTGACTGAATCTGAAAGACCCTTGAAAATGACTTTATTCCACTCCAGAAACTGTTGAGGTGGAGCTGGCATACCTTCTAGTTGTCAGGTAAAAGGGCTGGTAAACCTGTAGTATAGACAGCAGCCCCAGGTCCTTCTTCCAAGTGCTGCTTTTCCCTCTGGTCTTCCAAGAGTAGGGATTTTGCACTCCTGTTTGTCCTATTTTCAGGAGAACGGTTAGGATGATGGTAGGAAAAAATAAAATAAAATGTGATGTAGTGAACAAGAGGTGTTGAATGCTTGGGTAACTACAGTAGGGTCCAAAACAAGTTTAACTAACAAAAAATTCTGTCTATGTCAGTGATGAAGCATGGAATGTAACCCTGCGTATTTCACTCTAGGTCTAAATATCTGCTGAATATCCCCTTTTTCCTTCTGTTTTGTTTTCCTTCTGTTCTGTTCTACTCTTGTAATTTGGGTGTTGGTGCTGTCTTGTGTATTTATCACACAAATTCACCTTAAAAGTCAGGGCAGGCCATTCTTAGAAGCATTTATCTGTCGACAAATTTGTCTATTTCTTGCTTTTCTCTCCAACTGTCTCTTATGGGGCAGTCAACAGGAGAATGGTTTGCCATACTGATTGTATGAAATGGGAGCTTCAACGTGGTTACCCAAAGAAAGCCCACAGAGTAGTTGTAGACAAGCAAACTGTAGAAAAAAGAAAAAAAAAGATCAAGTTCTGAAATGAAACAGTTCAGCTAAAAATAAAATATATTGGTTTTTTTCCTTTTTGCTTCCAAACTTGATTTATGGAAATGTATGAACAAATCACTTGCACAAACAGAACTGTTTCATGTTGAACACACTGTATTTTTAGACTCTGCTTCTAAGGAAATGTGTTTGTTCCTGAAATGCGTAAGGCAGCCGGCGATCAGTACTCACAGCATTCAGCAACGGAAAGTTCTTTTTTCCAGCTGAGGGGCCGCTGCAAAAGATCTCAGCAGAAGTCTTTCAGGAAACTAGGGGAAGACATAGGCGTGTTTTTCCTTGTTCTAATGAAGTTCCAAATGTAGAATAGCAACGCGTACTTGGTTATTAATTCCTCTCGCATGACTTACAGTGCAGTGTGGCATCTTGGCCAAAAAAGTGTGGGCTTGAGATGTTACCTTGCAAAGTTCTTACTAGCGTATGACTGAAAATGCTTCTACTCTTAGGATACCTTATTAAGAGTGAAATTGTTTTGGAAACGTAACCCTCTGGGAGATAAAGGTTAGATTGTTTGCAATGCAAACCCTTTATTTTACCTGATGGCATTTACCTGGCATTGCAGGGAACAGCTGAAGTGTTACACATAGCATTTGGTTTCCAGGATTGGCAGATACTACCTGAAACGCACAACATTACACGAACATCATCTTTTGCTTGTAAGTTTTGAATTTTGAAAAGTCTGTTATTCCTGGGTGGTCACTGTGGAGATAGCTTCAAGCATACAAAATATAAAAAGTATGCATGAAATATGCCAGTATATTAAATTAACATCCTGCAAAAGCTCCCCTTTTAAAATCCAGATGCTTATATTGCTTTTGACAGACTCTAGGCGGTAAAGTTTTAACTTTAAAGAAGGGGCTTTCTGTTTCTGTTTTCAAGTTAAAAATAATGAAAGGAAAACACACTGAAATTCCCACATTATTAAATAAAACATTTAAGTGGCATGGGGCCAATCATTGTCACGCCATGCACAAATGCCTTACGGTAATATGTTCCATAACTGTTTGCTAAAAACTACCAATTTTAACACATTTGCACATGATTAGACACAATAAAAAGTTACTTATTGAAGTCAGTGCCACAGTAGTGTTACTTAGGCCCAGGGGGAGGGAAACCTGGAGGAGAGGGGTGGTGTGAAATGGGTTCCACGCTGTGAAAACAGACCTTCAGGAGAGTCCTCCAGTGGTGGACTTGGCTCCTGTGGCCAGGAGTTCAGGGGCTGCCCCTGCACCAGGGAGCAGGTCTGGGCGGGCATGTAAGGGGGAAGACTTGGCGACCTGACTGACGGGCTCAAGCAGCAGCTACCCAAGAACCGGGGTTAGAACGTGGGTTTTGAAACGCCCCTCGTCACCCAGGGACTGGTCCACCAAAAGGGTGCATTTCCAAATGGTTGGGCTGTAATGTTGTTCTTGCAAGATCTCTGGGCACGTTCCTCTTTGTCTTAATAATCAAGGAAAGAGCTTCATAGGGCTGTGTTTATAGCTGCCAACGCATTAGCGTGTGTTTATCTCACTGAACCTGGTCAACCGGAATGCGACCAACAAGAAATGGGTCTCTCTGTTGTAATGGAGGGAGTTCAGCTTTGCTGCTTATGCTTTGCTGACTGAAGTAGTGGAATAGCATTTTCATTATTTTAGAGTAGTTTATTCAAAGTGTAATTCTGCATAAATATTCATTTAGATGTCAAATATTTTTGCTGAAGGAAATAAAATTTAGGCTGGGTGATCTTTTTGTATCAGCCTCACAGACCACTTCAGTTTTGGTTTTATTTTTCTCTTTCAGGGCCTTTGGATTAGGAACCCCCTGACATGCTTCCGTTTTTCATAAAGCGTGGCACTTCACATCCTCCACATTCATGTGAGAAGAGTTATCAAAACTGGCCTGAATTAGTTAAAAGTAGGACAAACATTCAGCTACCAGTAAGAAAAAAAAAAATAAAAAAAAAAAAGTTTAAGTTAAAGGTAACATTAGCAGAGATAATTTTTGCTTTGCAGCATCTGCACATTTGGATTCACAAGGGAGTTTCTGGCTACTTGGGATTTTACACATCTATCAGCTACTGTAAATCTGAGAAGACCGTGGAAACATTATACGACTCTGAGATGCACCCTTGAGGGTTTCGGACCCATAAAGTAATTTATGCATTGCAATCGAGGATAAACATTTGTTTTCAAAGGAGAACCCCCCGAAACTCCCCCTCCCGTGGGGACTGAACCAAATTCAGAAGATACCCAAGGTTATGAA
>NW_010515096.1:0-16051 GCF_000687285.1 Phaethon lepturus | reverse complement strand
CTCCCCTCTTCCCCCTCCCCTCCCCTCTCCTCTCCTTCTTTCCCCTTTCCTTTCCCTTCCCTCTTCTGTATGACACATAGAGTGCAACACTTGGAAGATAGGATAAAAAAAGGTGGAATAGTTCTCCTTGAGAATCGTTGCGTGACCACGACGTGGGAGTTATTTGGAAATACAGAAGTTCTCTGCAGAGAATATTGGTAATAACAAATTTTTTAAAAAATTCTATAGACTGGTGATGGCCAAGACACTGCTTCAGTCTGACAGCATCCAATATGATTAGATGATTCTCCATACAGGATTTTTCTTTCTGGGCTGTGCAGCTCTTGTGTAAGGGCATCTCTCCTATTCAATCCTTCCATACTTTTTTCCCCAGCGTTCCCAAACGTTATTTTTTTCCACCAGACCTGTTACTGCTATTATTATTGTAAGAAAAAAAAAATTACTTGAGAGCATCAGCTTGGGCTTTGTGCTGTAATGCCTGGTAACGTGTTGATTTTTCTCTTGTCTACATGCCTGGTGGTCCTTTCAGAGACCTAAGCATATATCCTGAGGTGTGACATATGTATTTCTTTTAATTATAAGAGGATTTTAGTACATCGATCTCAGTGTTGTAATTCATTCTTTGAACAAGCATAATGCTGTGAGACACTCGGTATTTGCTTTGCTGAACTCCTGTTTGTCTTGTTAGATTCATTAGCAGGAAGGAACCAGACAAGCTTTTACATTTCGGCTTTCCGGATGTAAAATGAAGCCTGAATTTTTATGTCTGTCTGTTAACATTCTGTTCAGGAGCAAAAGTCAAGGTGCTGAGCTCCCAGTGCTCCCAAGTTGCATTGCTTGTTTCAATTTTTAAAAAGCCAAGGTTATACAAACTGAACGTTCCCCAAATAATTTTGCCTGTGCGTTTTTTATGGTTTTCTGGGTATGGATGGGTCCAGCCCATCCCCTGTCCCAGCTGAAATTAGAGTGTCCTGTCGTGACTCAGAAAATACCTTTCCCTTCTCAGACCAAACGCGCTCAGCATCCCTGTGCCTCCCTGCAGCGTCCCTTTGGGGGCGTAGGGAGGGGAACGTGCTCCCCGTGCTCTCGTTTATTTTGAATCACAGAATCACCAAGGCTGGAAAGGACCTTCAAGATCATCAAGTCCAACCATTAATCCAGCACCACCATGTCCCCTAAACCATGTCCCAAAGTGCCACATCCACACGTTTTTTGGACACTTCCAGATATGGTGCCTCCACGCTCTCCTTTGGGCAGTCTGTGCCAATGCCTGACCACTCTCTCAGTGAAGAAATTTTTCCTAATATCCAATCTAAACCTCCCCTGGTGCAACTTGAGGCCATTTCCTCTCGTCCTATCGCTGGTTACTTGGGAGAAGAGACCAACCCCCACCTCGCCACGACCCCCTTTCAGACAGCTGTAGAGAGCGATGAGTTCCCCTATCAGCCTCCTCTTCTCCAGCCTGTACACCCCCAGTTCCCTCAGCCGCTCCTCATCAGACTTGTGCTCCAGTCCCCTCCCCAGCTCCGTTGCCCTTCTCTGGACACGCTCCAGCACCTCAACGTCCTTCTTGTAGTGAGAGGCCCAAAACTGAACACAGGATTCAAGGTGCGGCCCCACCAGTGCTGCGTCCAGGGGCACGATCCCTGCCCTGCTCCTGCTGGCCACGTTATCGCTGATACAGGCAGAACAGGGTACAGGGTACCCTTCGGATTATTTTTTTTTCCCAACAGCTGGCTGCTTTTCCTCAGCACTAACGGGATGTCCCTAAGCATCTATTGAGTTCTTTGACTTGACCTATCTCAGGACCAGATGAATTAATATTTTGATGGATGCGACGCAACAGGTTCCGTGTTGGTGTAGAGTCTAAAAATTGCCTATTCGGACCCTTCCACGTTGGAAAGGAGGGTAGAGCTGTTGTGCAGTATAGTAGAGGTAAAGAGGAGGGTTGCTTTGGTTTTTGGGGGGTTGAGGGTGTGCGTTTGGTTTTTTCCTTGGCATTGCCTTTTCGGCCACTTCCTTATGTTCTACTTATTTCTTGGTACATTTTTCCTTTCCCGTCCCATTTCCCATTTGGCCCCATGAAATATTGCCCCAAGAATCGTGTGCTTTCCGTAGCACAGGAGCGAACCCGGGAGTTCAGACGCAGCCCTTGCCGATGTCCAGCCAGGTGCCACGTTACAGACCTGTGCCGCGCAGGCGCGGCGGCTTTCTGGTGCTATAGGCTCCAGGAGGGACTAACTCAGCTTTAAATAGTTACTGGAGAGGGATTTTCAAGTCTTGATGATCCCGGTGTTAATGCTGGGACCCTGTGATCGGCCCGACGTGGTGGAATGGCTCGTCGAATGTCTGGGGTCCGGTTGTTGCATTTTAATGAGGGTGAAATAAAGGCGCTCCGAAGCCCCGCAGAGGCACCCGGCGGATGGCAGCTTCTTCCCTCTCAGCATAATCCCACGTATTTGCAGTGCCGAAGGGAGACAGAGCTATTCCTGACTCGGCCTGCTCAAAGGAAATGCTGAAAGAGCCGTGACCCGGCGTCTGCCATCAAAAGCGAATTGCATTGCTGTGGCAACACGACTCGCTCCCACGCAGAACGAGGTGAGGCAGAAGCTGCCGGGGGAGGAAAGACCCAATTGTGCTGAAAGCAGCGCAAAATCCTGCGGGTTTAAATGGCACCAGCGGCCAGACCCAAGGAAGGTGGGAAGAGAGTCAGAGCTGAGCTTCCATGCTCTCCACAAAACTCTTTCTCTTTTCATGGTTTGTCAAACCCATTCTGTCTGCCTTTTTTTTCTTATGCAAATTATTTTGTTTCTGTTTCAGCTGAATGGCCTAAGAACCTGAAACGGGGCGTTCGTCAAAGGCATGCGGTACTGGATGCAGAAGCCAAGCGGAGAAGGATGAAGAGGGATTTTCTTTCCCATCTTGCACAATAAGGAGAAAAATCAGTGACTGTGCACTTTGGCTGAGCGGTTTTAGCCAACTGCTCTCGTAACTGCAATTATTAGCACGATAAATAACTGGAAGTGGTTAAACACTGCCATCAATCACAGTGAACACCGTAGTTAATGGCAAGCGTAAAGTAAGTTAAAATAAACCACTGCGTCTTGAAACCAAACGCACACACCAGTCGCGCGGATCACCAGCTGCGCAATCTCAGCGGCTTCCGATGTTTTTGTGTGTTCGACACCTTGTCTGGCTGCCCCAGATACGGTGGAACTGAATCACCAGAGCCGGAGTCAAATAAAGGCAATTCAACTTCTTGAGTGCTTCAGTCACGCAGTCCTCGGTATTACTAAAATAGCTGAGAATGTTACTGGTGAGCCTGGTGACGGGGACGGCATCTGTCGCAGTTTGATCGTTTTCATCTTTGTCCCAGAACGAAGTCGGAGAGAGTTGGTTTTTAGGGTTAAGGGGGTGTATTTGTGTGAGAGAGGGCATGCAAGGTTCTCCGGAGAGTGCGCCTTACACTCGCTGTGGAAGGCAGGGAGGCTTGTGTGCGAAGAGCTGCAGCACTGGCCACGTGCCTTTTTCTGGGACATCAGGCAATTGCCTTGTAGAGCTTGGGCTGAAACCGTCTGGTTCCTTGAAGATGAGACCTGAAGCTTGTTTTGAGACACCTACAGCACCTCTGGAGGTTGGTCCTTTGCTACGTGGGAAGCTATCAAGAAGAGTGAAGTACAGAATGAAAGTGCTCGCTGTAGTCTGTGTTGCTGGGGAAACACAGCTCGCGGCTCGGGACTATTTGGCATTTTCTGAAGACGTGGCTTTGTGCCCAGCAATATTGTTCCGCGTTGTGCTGACGAGGAGCCGCAGAAAAACAAGTCACAGAAGGCAGATCACTGAACTTTTGGAGAGACTGTTGCATCTTGCACAGAGCGAGATGGACAAAAGTGTTCCCGGAGAATTCCGTTTAATGCCCCTAAATTACAAATGTTACAGTCAAATTGCTGCTTTTCTGCCCATCTAATGTCCTCTTTTTTCCACTTCGATTCAACTTAGCCACTCAATATCCATTCATGCCAAATTATACCAAATTATAATGCTGTGTAGATTACTGAGCGTTTTTGTATGTGTTAACGCTTAAGTAATAGTGTTATACTTAATTTGCTAGGATTCCGTTATGTTCCTTTATTTCTTTGAGATTTGTGTGTGCTTTTCCTGTGAATTGTCATAGGAGAAATGCACGTTTTTAGAAACAAACTGTCAAAGTATTCAGTATAGTCACGCATGTGTTGCCTTACGGTCAAACATGGCACAGTCAGCAGCTAAAGTGATTTAATTTTTATTTGCACGCTCAATGTGCGTTAACAAATTCAACATACAAGATAGCATTACATAATGTAGATTAGCTTATAGCATTATGCAGTTTCACACATGTTGAGTTAGATTTTTTGCCTTTTTTTTCCTTTTTTTCACACAAAGC
Organism: Phaethon lepturus; assembly: GCF_000687285.1. Taxonomy (NCBI): domain Eukaryota; kingdom Metazoa; phylum Chordata; class Aves; order Phaethontiformes; family Phaethontidae; genus Phaethon; species Phaethon lepturus. Next base: position 11,628 of record NW_010515096.1, on the reverse strand, counting down.
TCTAACTGTCCAAGTTAATTTTACAATAGAAGACACAAGGTAAAGAATAACCACATCTGGGAGATTTTACAGTGAGTCTGCTGCCACTTACTGTCTATGTTTTAAAAAATATATATATCTGCACATCTTAAGTCTCATATTATTCCAGAAGAGTGTTGGAGCTACTCCGATCTGCCCGATAGCCTAAGTCTATTTACCCTGAGCATGTTTCCTTGACAAGAAGTTCATCTTTCCTTTTCAGCTAAAGGAATCTTAAAGAGATCATCTAGGCTTAAGCATGCTTTTCACACCGGAGGGGAAAAAAAGGGAACTTTTTGGTTATTGTTAGTACATCCTGTTCAGGTGTTTGGAGCAGCGTTGGAAAGCATGTTCCAAGGAAAAGTCGTGACAGTGGCTAAACTTCAGCAACACAATTGCTTAGTGCAAAAACTAGGATTGAAATATATCTACACCAACTTCCAAGGGAGAACTCGGTCTCTGTTTTGTAGCTGTGAGACACTAATAGAACAGGAGCTAGAAAGCATTTAAGACAAAGATAAAATCTACTATAACCTCAGGCAGAAACCTCATAATCGGGATCGACAGAGCACAAACAGAAGTCCACACTTCTGTCTGCCATGCACGGCTGAGAAATTGGGAGCTTCAGCTTCAGTGGCACTTCTGTTGCTAAAAAGACAGTCTGCCTGGAAGGAAGTTTCAAGGAGTAACTTCTGCTTTCCAAAAATAATTTCTTAGGAAGAGACGCCAAAGTATTGCCAACTAACAAAGTGCTGACTGTTTGCACAAAGAGCCCTCCAGGTAGCTGTTTCTTTACGTGGTGGATGGAGAGGAAACTGAGTAAGAACTTGTTCAATTATTCTACTTTCATTAGTATGAAGGTGGAAAGGATCATTTTTCTAACAGGGCTCTAAAATTCAGTAGTCAAGTCCTGCAAGTAGTTAAATTATCTTAAATTTTTTAAAATTATAATACATTATTTACATTCAACAGAGCACAGAACAGACTGGCTGCCTAGAAGCAACTACACATTTACTGAAAATTTGCCGTTTTCTACATGCCTCTTTGCAAGCTTAGTTCTGCTTCGTATTTCCATTGAAGAGTTCAGAAATAATTGGAATTTCTACAGCCCGTTGTAACTATTTCCGCTCAGTTTACCAACAATCTTTATAATCGATTATTTGCTGCCAATTGTCATCCTTCTCTCTTTCCTGGCTTGAATGTAATAAAAAAAAGAAGCCAACTCGAGTTACTTGCCAGGATGCTACTGTCTTGTACAGTTTGTAGGCTACAGTGTGTTTGCCATGAGATCTAATGCAGCTGCTTCAAACTTCACTTCTATTTGTGGAACTTTATGAACTTCTGCTCAAAACTACTGACTATTCAGGGTTAATAGCCTGAAGTGCTCCAGGTCACACTTGTCAAGCAACATTTTTACATTTCAGAGGTGACGGTAAGCCTATCCTGAGTCTCAGAAGTCATTCACAATTTAAGAACTAACTCAAGCTGTCTTGAAACTCTGAAAATTAAATCCTTGAAGCGTTTGACACGTTTTGTAGTGACAGGCTTTGCCCTGTGTTTACTGCTTTTTCAAGAGCTGGCTTTTAGGTAACTGCAAGATCATCTATAATGCAAATTGACTCAAGTATGAATGAAGAGAAGCTTTGTAATCTTTTCACTTAAAACCTCTTCCCCCCAAGATATTTTCCTACCTCAGATATGTTATGCCACTATAACAGAACTTACCAATAATGTAGAATTTCACATTTAATGTTTAAAAGAATCAGCAAGTTTCCTTACCAATCAATGATGTGTCAGTGTTTAGTTGTTTTTTTCTTGGGCCCTTCACAGACAAGGTTAAATAAAATGAAATAGCGCAGAGTTTCCCCAATCCTGATAATCCGTGAGATCTTGCCTGTGCTAACTTCCGTGTGGCAAAAGCAATGTGACGTTTGTTGCCGTTTGAATTTTACATGCAAATCTTTGATGTTGTGACCTTATGGCTCCACAACAAGTCCATCACAACAGCAAGTATTTCGGTACCTGACAAAAGAATTTTTTATTTCTTCTCTGAAGGAAAGTGCCATTTTCCCCGGTATTTGCCTTTTGTGCTAGTGCAGAATTCTAAACCACCTTTACATGGAAATGCGGTTGGTATTCCCAAACCAGCCAAGAACAGAACTGCAAGAACCAAGGGGCAGGCAAACTAACAAGAAACTAGAGGTTAAACACCAGAATTCAGAAACTTTGGGAGAAGCCTAATAAAGACAGGCCAATCTTGGTGAACACCAGCAAAGACAGTTCGGCACAAACACAATTTCCATAGTGACAGATAATTGTATTAAAATCTGCAACTTGATAGTGGTAGTTATACTAATTTCAGTTTGTATTAGGCATGCAATAGCGTGATTACAGTGTTATATATATTTGTGGTAGGTTTTTTTCTTTTCCACTTAATGCTCTTTAGAATTTTAGTGCCCTGCAAAATCACATCACTAGAGAACCAATCAGCTGCTGCTGCTTACGAAAGTTTAGTTCTACAGCTAAAACAAGGTTTAAGTCTGTTCTACGAGTCAGCTGTCGCTGCCACAACCTCTGCTAGTATTCGCTCAGGCTGTGCCATTTGGCAACTGGCTTTCTAGGATTCTCACACACCTCTCGCCAGTGTTCCACGCCACCTGCGGTGATGCTGTGTGCTCCCAAAATCAGCCGTCCCACCACTTCGTTTTTCGTGGTACGGTCAAAATCGATAACTAGGAATTCAATGCTGATGTCAGGAAGGAGATCGATAGGGATATCGTAAATGAAGGATTCGTTGAAGACAGGATTCAAAGTGCACTTCTTCACATGAGTCTTCTTTTTTGCTATGCGCTTTCTTCCGTAATAAACATTCACCTTAACGTACGGATCTGCTGGAGAAGAGAGAGAAATAAACTAATAACACAGCCCAGTGATGCTCCTGGAAGTAACGGATAGGGTTTAGCTTGCTGAACTTGAGCCAGCTCAAGTAAATGGTGTGAATCCAGGCTACTCACTACAGGAAGGGGGGATTGTTGGTGTATTTTCTCGTTGCAAAGCAACCAGCCATGTTAGTGCAAGTTCTTTATGAGCTTCAACATTGCATGGGGATTGGAGGCAAGCAAGCTGCATGTAAATTGTGGTAATTAGTCCTAGAAATACCAATTAGGTAGCTTTTTGGTGAGGTCAGTGCCCAACTGGCCAAAACTTTTCACTGTCATCTGTAACAAGAAATATTTTTACCCTCTTTCAGGAAATAGCCCAACAAAGTGTCAAAACGGTTTTAATAATCTGCAGATGAAAAACATTTATAGTGGAAGGTACTGAAAAAGAAGAAAGTTTAAAACGAAGCCTTTGTTTTCCCATCAGGCTCGGTTTGTTATTTTATCAGTTAGCTTGCTCTTCATGCGGACGCTTGTTTAGGATTAAAATTAAGTTATCTGGCACACAGTGCTCTTTTTTTTTCACTTAATGCAAGTTTTGAAGCTGGAAGTCACTTTCCCAGCTGACGTTGGCTCATTTTCTCTTTTTTAATCCAACTGAAATGATGACCTTATGCATAATATAAAGATCATATAAAGAAATTATGTTAGCCTTGCAAGATTCAGCAGGTAGAAGAACAGTTACTAGAAAATTTATCCTGTAGTTGGAGGCCACACATGGAAAGCTTTTTTTTTTAAGAAAGAGTAAAATTTAAGGCCTACAACAAATAATTAAGCTTAGTCTGCATTCTTTCTGAGGTGTACAGGAGAAAGCTGCAAAAACAGAATTAAATTTGCTATCAGGAGGGTTATTACTGAATCTCCAGTTGATTCCAACCATTTTCCCATAATCCTGAAGGAAATTTTGCTAAGGGGATTCAGGAGTCCGAGAATCTGTGACTGCGAAATAGGAAAGCCAGAACAGCTGCTCTTCTCTTCAAATAGCAAAACAACAAAGCCAGCAAAAACACCACAAAAGAAAAGAAAAAAAAAGAATCGTTTCTAATGTCATACGAATTTACTCCTCTCTATTACGAGTCTGTCCCTCCTTTTTTTGACACTCGGTCTCTTCTACCCTCCTCTTCTAGGAGCAGGGTTTGAGGTAGATACAGTAAGCAGCAGTCACGACACGGAAAAAGTGCTGCTAAGGGCCATGAGATGTGACAGCGGCACAGAGGCACAGAGCCTGCGGTCTGGCCAAAAGCAACATCGAAATCTGCTGAATTCAGAAAATGCTGTCTTCATGAACAAACCGGGTGATGCCAGAAAGACGCAGCTGTTGGTCTCGCAGTAGTAAGGATTTGGTCTTGTTTGTACAAGCATCTGTTGGTGAGTGATGGATCACTCATAGTGACCCATCACCCTTAGAAAGAGTTTGAGGAAAAGTGTGCAAACAAAGAAAATGTTCAGATAAGACAGGTGAAAAGATCTGAAAGTGAAATTAGAGATTTTTTTAATACACATTTAGAGCTGGAGAAAATAGCTTCTACCTGAGAGGCCAGTGATATCCATCTTTGGCAAATGTCTGGCTTTCAGCACCACAACAGTCATTCTCTGCGCCACAGGCTGGTAAGACAAGGAGACTTGCAGCTCCCCTCTGCTAATGCATTTCTGTGAAAAAGAAACCGAAAGAACTTATTAGGACAAGATGGTCTTATAAATAGGAGCAAACGTCGGAGGTCACCAGAATTTCCTTTCCCTATGCTAAATGCCTAAAAAGTTGGAAAATTAGATGCAGGTCATTTTAAGAGCCTCAGGCAGATAGAGCCTCTGGAAGAAGGAGCGAACGAGCAAGCGGCACAACGTAAATCCTGCTGTGCTGTTCACCCTACGCCTGTTGAGTACAGTAAGCATCGCTACAGCCTCTCCCCTTGAATTCTGTGTTTCCGTGAGGGCAAACCTGGTGGGCGCCTTCTGAGAGAACAGCGTCTCTGGCTGCCTTTTGAGGTCTGCTACTAGAGGCATCTGTGTTCTTTATGAGCTTAAGCTTCATTGACTTTTGGTGAAGCTTCGATGGCGGAGCACCTCAAGTTCTTTAGGTATGCTTTGACAGTTTCACCATCGGTTTAGTCTGCAAAGGTAAAGACGAAGATAAAAGAAGATAAACCCAGATCTACTCGGTTAAACTTGCTGTACATCCTTTCAAAGAGTAATATAATGCTAAGATAATTAAGTTGGGCTTCCAGATGGCGTTCATTAACTTTCATTGAGATGGCACTAATTTAGATTAAGTTTATTTGCTATCAAGGCAAACAGTATTAGCAACGGGTATGAAATCTTGTGGTGTCACTAATGCACTGATAGCAGAGCTATTGCAACAACTCGAATAGCTGCCTGCCGAGCACCTTGCCCTCCTCCTGCACCTGTCGACATCTGGTTCTGTTAACTCTGCAGAGCGATGGGCGTAGGAGCGGTCCCAAAATGAAGGATTTTTTTCTCACTTCAAGCCAGGAAAGTGCTACAGTAAGTATCACACTAAATGCTCTGGTAATGACCCAAGAGGTGAAGCTGTTCTTTCAACTGCTATTAATCAGCTTCACAGGGAAAAAATTGCGCATGTAAAATTAAACACGGAAAATGTTCATGATAATTTTGGTGATTTGATTTTATCTGAGCGGTTCCTATGTGTTTAACTGTAAGACAAGTTTTCCAAATGCAAGGAACGAAGCCTATTGCTGCTCATGCAAAATTCTGGGAGGAGAGTAAACATATGAGGAAGCTCCTGGCCCCAGAAAGGAAGTGTTGAGAACTTTGGCTCCTTGGATATACCAGAATATAACGGCCAGACAGAGTATTGGGGGTGTGTATGTTGTTAAGAGTTTTGGGATTCTTTTGGTCTGAAGTAATTTAATGCAGTTACTTCAAAGTAATTTGCATTATTAGATTGTCTGTTAGAAATTATTGGGAACGTTCATTAGGATGGGATGTACACCTTTGCTGGCTTGGATCAGTGCAATAATTTACGGGGTTTTAAATGCAATTCTGTATTCCAGATTTTGAAGCTTCCTGAAATTAAAAACTTTGTTCAGTAGCGGCTGTTTTGACATTGTGGAACGATGCAGATTTTCAAGAATGCACACCTGACACTAAGGTAAATCTATTTTTGATTACTAATAAATGTTAAATATTTTGCATCCTTCATTAAATCTATTTTTATTTAGCGTGACCTTTTTTCCTCTATTTTTAATCTATTCTAAGAGATATGGTCAATGTACTGAAAAGAATACTATTAAAAGAACCTGAATCAGTCGCTTGTTTTATCATAATGTAAAGCATCCCAAGAACCTCAGAAAAGCAAAGTAATCACCGGAACTCTGGTTTGGTTGGGATTCTTGTGCTTTGTTTTGGGTTGTTGACACAGAGTCTCCTTTAAATATCTAACCCCCCCCCCCCCCCAATTAAATGCCCTGTATAGTAGAAAAAACTTTTCAAGTAAAATACTGCCACTCTAGGATGTAATGAAGTATTTTATAGTGCCCAGCAACAACTTCCAACACGTTAAGGCAAAAAGTGAGCTCAAATGCCATTTTCTATTGAACCTAGAGGACGGGTAGCAAAAATATACTAAGGAAGAAAATAAAAATATTAAGTACCACCTCATCCTCCTACCTGAGCACAGTATATATTCTGAGGACAGAAGACATCTTCCCCAATGTAAGCCTTAATATATGGATTGCTCATCTCTCTAGTTTACAGCTGTATACACCAAGAGTGGGATTAACTTCAACCTAAATTTTCGATGTCTACATTCGACAAAACTGTCTTAGACACACTTTGTTCTCAAGTGAGAAGAAAATAGCCACCTACGGTGGGATTCATCTGAGCTGGTTTAGATATCTGCTCCAGGACAAGAGGAATCACATCAGACTCCGCTGACTGTGTCGATGTATTCCCACTTACTTGCAGCTTACGGTAACAAAATCAGATGTAGATAATTACAAGTATAGGTGCTCAAAATGGTTAAAGCAGACAAATCTCCCCCTCTAAGTGAGGTTTGTCTTTGCAGAACACAATATGTTATTATGGGAATCCATAAAAAACCTGTTCAGAGCACCATTCTATCTACCTTCCGCCACCACATGCTCAAGAAGGCTGGGCACTGATGAACGTCCTGTTATCACATCGGCTCTTCTACTTGGAGATGGGGACTTTGCCTTTTTTCTTGGCATCATCAGTCATGCCATTCATCATTTCTATGCCTAAATAGTGACTATGCCTTGTCAAATCGCCATAACCACACAGCAAACAGCTGCCTAACTAAAAAGAGCACTGCCACACAATATCAATAACATTTATCTGTGGAAAAATGGGTTTCATGGCTAAGGATTTGCAGTATTCCTGCTTATTAGACCACGGAGGCTCCTGATAAAATACAGTGCAAGGAGTCTTGTGTCACACTACATGAAGTGACTTACTTGTATGTTCCTTTTGAGGATCTCCCTGGTCAGCTGAACCTTTCCAGTGCTTGGATCCACCCCTGCAAGGGGCACCATGACCTCTCCAATAACATCATCTCGAGAAAAACGATCAAAGCTCAACACAAGGAAGTGAAGCACCAAATCCTGCAGCTGGCTGTATGGGATCCCATAGAAGGTGAAGGTTTCATCAAAGACCGGGTCTAGGGTCTTACGAAGTACACGAGTCTTCACTCGATGCCTTTTATCTGGAAGAATTGTCATCTTGATATAAGGGTCAGAGCTGTGAGTGTGCTCATCCATCACTGGCAGCCCATGAGCCTCCTGAATGGTAACTACCAGCGCTTTTTTAGGGAAGTTGTAGTCCACGGAGAAAGTCAGTTCACCCAACATGACATCATCCCCCGGAGAAGATGGGGAGGAGGTTTTACTTCCTCCTGGAGTGAGGCTCTGGTCTGGACTTAGTTCATCTCCATAATCTACTTTTATTGGGAGCTGGTCAATGTGTGGGGCTGCATTTGGCCCATCTGGAGCCTTATCGGAGCCTATTAAACCAGATTCAGCAGCATCCACCAAGAGGTTTCCCCTTCCAGTCTCCTTAGGAGTGCCATTCTTGTCTCTCTGTATTCGGTTAATTTTCTTCTTGTTACTCAAGGTCTCCGGATAGATACTAATGCCTTTCAACATGTGAATGAATTTATACGGTGGGGTTTTGTGCTTCTTTTCTGCTTGCTGGTGACAGCATGTCCACACAAAAACTGTTACTGAGACAGAAACCACAAGGACAGTAGCACCAATGAGGCCTGCCACAACTGGAGAGACATCTGTGGAGAAGACAAGGCAGTCAGGAATGAGCTTGTACCTTTGCAGTGGCCATGACCCCACAGGGCCAAGCACACTTGGACGGAGATCTATATGGTACTATTATGTTGTTCTTAATTCAATAATCCTGGTATCAAAGCTTCCCCAGAACAAAAAGTCACTTCCTTTAATTCTTATTTTCCTATGTGGGAAACATTTTACACTACCAACGCATGCTTGACCTATGTTTCATGTGCTAAGAATTTCCAACAGTTGATTGCCTTATCTTGCCAAATCAAGCTCCCGCATTACCAGCACCTCCACAGCTCTACAGGAATAAGGTTTCTTGACTTGCAGGAGGTTGTTTTTTTTTTTTTTATGCTCTGTTCAGAAACAGTACATAATTCTATTTTAACAACAGGAAGGAGTAATAATTGTGGCCATAACACTGGATCTGGAGTTATCCTTTATTAACAATTTTTTTAAAATCACTTTGTCCTGAAATGGTCAATTGTTTTGTCCTAGCCACTTACGACAGATACAGGGACAACGGCATACACACAAAAAATGGAGAGCTGTCATTTGGATGGTTGACAATTTTTTTTTCCGGTGGGGGTGAATATGGCCCTGACCCAAGATGTCCAAGGGAAAGAAGGGCAGTTGCATATAACATGACAACGATCTGTATCACACTGGTGGACTACTGCTCCTCTGGTGCTCGTTCCGACCATTCCCACAACCTCCTCTGGGAAAGTATGCTGAGCACTAATGAAGTGATCATGCAGGTCCCTCTCTGTGTCTCACCCAAAAGCTGAGGCTGCTCTCTGTAACTACTCCTCAGCTTTTTCATCCCAGTATTGCTACTTACAGGTGTAAGTTCTTACAGGTTTCGATCAGCTGGGAGCTACTGACAAAAGTCTGTCCACCCCACAGTAACCACCAAGACTCCTTTTCGTGTGAAAATCCAATATTCAAAAACAACAGACAAAAAATCCTGTATTTAGATTTAGGGATTATTTTATATTTTCTAGAGCTTAATGTTGACTGGGTTCTTCAGTAATGACAAGCCAGAATAAAAAAGCACCGTGTTCATTTTTAGCAACCATGCTATTTATAACAGTTGACTTCAGAGAATTATTACCAAGACACAGAATGAAACCAGCAGTGTTGAGCTCCCTAGTATATTATATCAACATACTCAGGCAATTCCAATCAAGGGCCACCAAGATGATTAGAAAGTTGGAGTGGATGGAGGATGGAGAGCAGATGGAAGATGTCGAGAGACCAAAAGACCAGGGTTCGTTCAGTCTTAAAAGGGAAGGAAAAGGAGAGATCTTTTTGCTGTCTTTGATTTCTTAGTGGGAGGTTATAGGGAAGGTAGAGCCAGGTTCTTCTTAGAACTTATTATTGTATTACTGGTTTAATCATCATTAAAGGAATGTTTTGGGGGGTTTTTTTGGAAGCAAGCAAACAAAATAGCCCTCCAGCCCTATGTCTTTTTCTTTACAAATCGTACAAATGGCTTCTATAGTAAAAGGGAAAACCAAAACCATTGTCATGACAATCATGGCAACAGCTAAATGGAACAGCTACTACAATAGGTAAGCTTGTCTGATTTTCGTATCTTCATTCTGTACCACAAAGAGGAGAAAATAATCTTCCAACCTCATATCTGAAGCTACAGAGAGCCCCTTAATTTTGTACTTTCTCTGATCTTCCGTATTATTCTTTATTGGCGTTAACACGCAAGAGGATAAGACTGCCAGACTATAACCTGAATATCTGATTGGCTCAGGGAAAACTGTGATTTTCAAGTGAATATGTCTCCTTTTTGCAAAAATAGCAAAATCACTTTCAGTTTCAGAAGTCTTCCCAGACTGAAGCTGGAAGTATTTTGCACTGGAGACTGACTCCACAGATAAATCTGTCTCAGGCCCCGCTGCAAGTATAGCCTTGGCTTGAATTAACTAAAGCAAGAAGAATTCACAATACTAACAAAAAAACAACTCTGTTATTTAATGTTCCCTCTTTGAAATGAAGCAAGTGATCTTTAGCAGCTAATTTGAACACAATTCAGCCATACACAGATATGAAAAGCCTCAGTGGATATGCAAAAAAGGGACAAATGCTGAAACTCTGTTCTGATTCTGATCTCATTTTTTTGTGTTTTGTTTCTGTTGTGTCTTCATAGAATCGGCTCTTATACCTTCATTTCCCGCAGATCCAATAGACAATTTTAGAAGAAGCAACCAACAGTCACACTAGAAAGCATCAAATAAGTCTTTGTGATCTTTCTTGCATCAAAATATCTTAAATTTGGTTCCCTTAATGTTCTGTGGCAAAGAGTTCCTCAGCTTAATTATGTGGAACGACAAAACAAAGGCTTTTATTTTGAGCCCACCCTACCTTGTTTCATTTGATGCCTGTTCTTGCATTCGAAGAAACAGGCAGCGATCGTTCCCTGCTCTGTGCTGCTCGTAACATCCCTCTTTTCCTGGCTGAAGACTCCTCTTATGTAATCATCCCATACATTCATTAATCCTGTCTCCATTATTCCTTACAGTTGTAAACTACACCGACGTAAAGCTGCCTAATAACAATTTTAGTTAAGCTTTTGCAACTTTGTGCATAGTGAAGTGCTTTGAATATCTATTTTAAATGGTACTGGAGCCTGTCTCCTCCCTCAAAAAGAACAGAACTCTGCTTTTTTATTCAAACTTTGCAAAAGAAATCTTTGTTCTGATGTGATGCTAAGATTTAACTGAAACAAAATCAACTTTTGGGGATATGGAATTATTTTTCAATTAATGAAAAATCATTGAAAACTTCCTTTTAAAACTGATGTTTGCTAATTATGCCCCAATAGCTAATGGTGGCCAGTAGTTAAGGTATGACAGTGTGTGGCTCCTGTATTCCAGGAAACACCACAGAACATAAAAGGTAAGTAGATACGTTGTACATTAGATAAATTATATAGCATGGAGAATTATTACTAAGTGCTTCAGAAGTTAAAGGGAATGTAGTAACTATGCTTTAACTACAGGGCCTTATGGTCTGAGGGGAAGGAAGGTCAGTCAATTGCTGGAGGACAGAAAGAGGCAGCAGTTTGAATCTTCAGGACTACAGAAACCCAACCAACAGAGACACCCAACGCTGCGGCACCAGCCCTTGTCACCCACTGGACTACAAAAAAAAGCATCTTAAAAATAATCGAGCACCAACCCCGAAGAATAATTTCGCTGGAGACCCAGGGAGCCGCCCCACGTCCGTGACTGGAGCACGGCCCCACAGGCATAGCTTTGGGCCTCTTCGCCTCGGATGATTTAGCAGGGTTTGTAGTTTCTCCATCGCCACCGAGGAGCTCCCGGCAGCCCCGGGACCGGCTCCCGGCACCACCGGGGCCCGGCCAGCGCTCC
>NW_010515095.1:4245-6621 GCF_000687285.1 Phaethon lepturus | reverse complement strand
CGCCCACGCCACCCGCCGGGGGCCAGCCCAAACGCCCCGTAGGCCCAGGTGGCTCCAGCCATACCCACCCGTGGGGGCACAGGAATGGCTATTGGAGGGATTAAAATCATATGCAAAGCTTTCCCAGCTCCTACACTGTAAACAAATCACCCGTACATATAGAGGGAGTTCCTCTCCCAGCGCAGACGGGGCACGCGCCCAGGCGGCACCCCTGAAACCGCATGGTGGCAACCAGGGCTCCTCACTCCTTGGCACAGCCGCACAGCTCCGCGGGTCCTGTCCCCTTCGCCCACGTCGGGACGAGCTCGGCCCTTCAGCAACTCTATCCTGGAAGACAGGCTATTTTTAGAGCGTTAATAAGGGAGAGGAAAACAGATCACATTCACCAGGGAACACATCTGCTGCTCTCAGAGCTTGTCCTACCTGCCACTAGCGTTCTGCACTGAAAAAAGCCGACTTTTCCTCCTTGGCAGAGGGACTCTACAGCATTTCCCTTGCACTACATGGTGCAAAGCTGTGTGAGGACAACTGCATGCGTGGCGCATGCGTGGCACATGCTTGAGCTGCTGCCCTCAGCACACACACCACACACCAGTAATTGACTGTAAAACCACGCAGCAACGTTACCTTGTCAGTTCTGGACAAGTGTGCTCTGAAACGTGGCTTTGAAATGGTCCTGTTCCCCACCTTCCAAGAGAAAGCCTAATTCAAGCTACAGCAAACGTGACGAGAAGTACAAAGGAGGTGGTTACAGGGAGGAAAAAAAAAAAAAATCTTTTGTGTTAGTGTAAATTGTTTAGGTTTTTCATTTAGCCATGTTCGCCATTCAGAGTTCAAAGTAAAAGTCGACTCTCATGTGGGTGAGTTTCCACAGGAAATCCTGCCCTTCGTTCACTCTTATCCCTAAAGAGAACTGTTTCCTTTTGCTTGAAAGGCAACTGCCTTGAATCCTATGCCGCAGTGAATACTTTTTAACACTAAATATAGATTCTCAAGGAAGGAAACATCAGGCAGACAACAAAAGCGAGAAACATTCGCAGGCACTGTGTCAGATGGTGCAGGCTCTCTGAAAACACACCTGACTAAGAGAACACATGCTCTGTTAACACAAAGAAACTGCAGACTAATGAACAGCAGAGAGAGGAACTTTTCTCTCGAGTTTGAGAAAAATCAACCATTGCTTAAAATAAATTCTAAAAAAATCCTCAAAGCAACAAAAACATGCACAGATCAGAAATATACCCTATTAGCACCCCAGACTCACATGATCGTCCCACTGTTCTTCATGTTAATGGACATATAAACTTGGTAATTTTTGCGTTTTTAAGCACACAGACTTAGTCCAGCTCTGTAAGCCTGCACCTTTTTTTAGTTTGGGAAGTCCCCCACACGGCACAAAACGCCAGCACGACATAACCGTGCCCCTCCTTCTCTGCAGCCCCCCACACGTCCCCAGCCTGACGGCTTCCCAGCCAAGCACGCACGCAGTCCTGCCCGTTTGTAACAAGCCACACGCACCCGAAGCGGTTTGCCTGGCCAATCCCACAGGTGAACCCACGACACGAACGGTGCCATCTCATTTCAGCTCTGCTGTCTGACTCGCCGTGTCCCTGCCACAACGGGTGACCAAGCAGCAGCCTAAGCTAAACTGGAAGCTGCTGCACCCGTTCGGTTACTCCCCCTCGAACGGCCAGCTGGGGAAGGAGGCTGCCCCGGAGCTCGCCAAGCGCCGGCTCCCCAGCAGGCACCGGGGTTCGAGGGGTGCTCTGGCTCCCGCTCCAGACGCCAGCACCACTGCTCCCCAGACCACCCCTTCTCTAGCTGCAGAGACGTCCCCTCTCACACAAGCTTCTTCAAGCCCGTCCCTGCACAGACACCTCCCGAGCTCCTGCCAGTCGTATGCTCCGAGACCCCTCAACAAGAAAAACGAAGATAAAAGAGTGCTTTTCTTGTGTAAAATAAATCTCTACTTAAACTCAAATTGAAGATCCAGTCCAAACATCTTTACTTTCACCCAAAGAAGCCCAATAAAAGCTATCTGAATACAACCTGAGGTCACAAAATGAAGCTTAATTTATTCCCTGGTCCTACCATACATGTTTAAAATGAGACGCTTTCACTCGGCAATAAACCGACAGGTCAGTGCATGAGGCAATATTCCTAGAACGTTTCTGCATGGCGGCACAGCCCCACCACAACCGCTCCCGCCCACACCTCCCAGCTCCGACGCTTTGCTCCAAATGCCACGCTCTCTTTTTTCCATCCTTACAGACAGTTATTTCATTTGCCCTTTTTTAATATTAAAGTGTTGATACGTATTTATCCCATTTCCATTTGTCTCCCAATTAAACTCTTCAAAAACTGTTGCATTAAATC
>NW_010515095.1:1072-4214 GCF_000687285.1 Phaethon lepturus | reverse complement strand
CAGGACAGAGTACGTTTCAGAAATAGCCATTTTTTCCTCAGTATTACTATGGGTACAACAGGTAAGACTGCTATGACCACCACCAGAGGGAAGTATCAAAGCTTTCATTACTCTCAGGAGAGCATACAGTCAGCACCACCTGAATAAAGGTTTAATTTTAGTATCTTATTAAGCAATTTTTCAAAGAAAATTATCAAGCTGACTATGCATTTGCAGGTGTGGACAAATTAATCAATGAATTAAGTTATTTTCAAACAAGTATGACCAGTGGGTACTGACTGAGAAGATATTAAATATCTACAGTGCTTGTGAAAAAAACCTCGGGCCGGAAAGGGGCTACCAAAAAACAAACTGGCATTTCAAAGAGAAAAACTGTCAAAGCAAGCTTCATGGGATCTACTGCACTTCCCATAGCTTTCCATCTCAATTTCCCGCACAATTTTCCATTCTTTAGGCAAGAAACTTTTTGTTTGAAACTGACCAAAACCAATGGCAGCTATTAATAAAGGGTAATAACGTGTTGCTCGTGCAGTCGTCAATACAAGTCTGCAAAACAAAAATGGGAATTGAGCTAAAGCACTCCTATTTCTACAGCTGACCTCACATTCACGCTTTGCAAAATTACAGCCCAAATTATCTTTCTGCAGATTTTTACAAAGTAACAGAGAAGGATCATATTAGTCAGCAAGCAAAGGGTACAGAAAGTAAAACACGTTTTTACAATATACCCACTGAAGTTAATTGACCACGGTCAAAGCAGCAGTTTATGCAGGGAACTAAGGTTACTGCTATTCAACCCAGGCAACATGGTATTGGCAAACAGTTTCCAGGCATTTATTAGGCATCAAGTACAATCGGTGGTGTTAGCTCCTACAACTTGCTGATTGTGTTGACTGTCTCAGCACTCAGTAGTTTCTGCTTTGTGTTTGTGATTTATGCGTGTTGGGGGGGGGGGGGTGTGCTTTTTTTTAAAGGAAAACTTCAAAGCTGAGGTGAGTACCTCAGTCATCATTCCTATGAAAAATGTAATTTCTCACTGGTGGATACAGAAATTTGAAACCATGACGCAAGTGCTCTCCAAAGTATAACAACCAGAAAGTAAATGAACAAGCCCCCCAGATCTCCCTGATTTTCAGCGTGTTGCAACAATTACAGTACTGGTCGCAATCGGCAGGGCTGGGGGTCGGCAACTCCCCCCCAGCTGCCCGATGCGGCACCGCTCACCCCACTGTCCCGGGGAGATGTCCCTTGCACTGCGTGACAAGGACAGAAACACCGCTAACGCCAGCCCCAAGCGTGAAAAGAAAACCATTTTCACAGCATGAGCAGCGATTTGACAGGCTGCACAGCTGTAATGAGCTTTTAGGTGCTCAGGGTATTATGTCTACAAAGTTATTTTTCAAAGAGTCTTTTTTATAAAAGTGAAAAGCAGTTTGTCTACCGTGCCTTATAAAAACATCTTTTGGACATACGCTTAATATTAAGTAGTACTAATTCACCCAAACAAAATCAAAAAGGGTAAAGCAGGACAGTAGCTGGATAAGAGATAAATTACTGCCACATAAATAATGGCAACGCGATGGCTGGGGAAACAAAGAGCTTAGCTACTGAAGCAGAAGGTGAGCAAGTTTTGCTACCCAATTTACTTCCCCGGGCAACCTTCCTTGAAGGTTTCTGTGATCTGCTTCCCATCTGATTGCACTCCTCCGTCCACCCTTACTTCGACCCAGCTTCTCATGTCACATTTCCCAGGCAAGAGCTTGGCAGCTTCACCCCCCGTTGTCATCTCCCACCAGAGGTGTCACCCAGCACCAACCACACCGTCTTAGCTCACCCCCTTCACGTGAAGTCCCGAATCACAGCCGGGAGGAGTGCCAGCCCTGGACCAGCACCCCAGCATGCCAGGCACCACATATGGACACCTGTGCAAAAAAGACAGCCTGTGCCCCAATTAATTTTTATGTATAAGTATATAATTAAACATATATTTACATACATAAATTGTAAAAAATACAAGATTACAGGGAGATCAGCAGGCTAGAAGTCAGCATAGAAGGCTGCTGTTTTCAGTAAACAAGCTGTTCCAACTCCTGTCAAATTTTTACAGTGTCCTCTTGAAAGTTTTTAAGAAAGTTCTGCAGATTCTTACAAGGAGGTTTCCCAAGCATAAGAGGCATCCTGGGACAGAGCAAACACATACTTTCTGGCAAATCCAGTGAGTGAGCAATCAAGACAGGAAACTTTGGTCAAAAAAACAAACAAACAAACAAACAAAAACCCAACCAACCAAAAAAAAACAACCAGGAGCCAACCTCCCACTATTATTTGACAAAAATTGTCTTACGAAGGCTGCAGAAATCAAGGGAATGTTACATTAAGTCAGGCAGCTTATTCTCAAAATAAAAGAATGTGAAATAAATGAAGAGGCAAGACAAGGGGTGAAATTATCTGTAACAGACTAGGAGAATTATCTGTGTCAGTGCAGTTTGAACAGATGTCACGTGAGACAAGACTGCATTCATCACAGGTAAGGAAAAGCCTTTTGCAGTCATCATGATGCAAAACAACCACATGAACAAGAGTCAGGTTTTCAGGAATGACCACTAGCCTAGACTGCATGCAAAGTATTAGCAAGATTACGACTGCGCCTGAACTTGAGGAGCCAGAAAAACACCATCTGCATTTACGCGGATAAAAGTGCACGCGTGGGACTCTGGAAGAGATTCACAAGCGCATGGAGGAAGATGCCATAGGTAGAAAACTTCAAAGATATAAAGAGAAAAATATAAATGGCTAGGTTTAGCAATATACAAAACCACAGAGATAAGAACAAAAAATACGTGCAAAAGAACTAGAAGCATTCTCCAAATCACAAAAAGCAGAACCTCTCTTCAGACAGTTTATTTCCAAACCCACCTGCACAAGAGCAGTTCCACAGCACATCAGCTACAAGATTCAACGTGGTAGAAGTCTGGTCCCAATTCCACAATTTCTCGCCTGTTTTTGTAGGGAGTTGTAGCCTCTTAAAACCATTCCTGCCAGATCCAAATACTTGCCAGAATAAAAGGTCTAAGCCCCCGTGCTTTCTACATGAGCTGCACCCAGCTCCAGCCCTGTTCGCCGATGCGGCAGGGTGCTCGCA
>NW_010515095.1:0-1041 GCF_000687285.1 Phaethon lepturus | reverse complement strand
CCGCCCCCCACCCCCCCTGCCATACTCGCCCGACAGCCGGATGGAACACGGCACCGGGCTGCCCAGCGAGGCCGTGGGGTCTTCACCCTCGGAGATGCCCAATCCCTGGGCAAAGACCCCCGAGCTCCTGCCAGCCCCAGCCCTCCTGGCCTCTGTGTTCATAGTCTTACGGGTTTTTTCTTTCCCCCCATAAGATTGCGGCCTGCAGGTTGTTAAAGTGACTCAGGGACTTCAGAACAACTGTACGTGTCCACGCAACAGTCGATTGCACACAGAGCGATAAGCAGCGGCGTTTGGGTTGTGTCTCCCCTTGCTGAATGCTGACCCTTCCTACAGACTGTGCCGAGCTCCTTCCAGCCCCCGTACTGCCATTCCCGCGGCGGGAAACCGATACCTTTTTTTTTCTGCTGAAGACTCGCCCACCAGCCGCGTCAAAATAACGATTTTGGAAGTCAAAGCCTTGTCTGCTAGCCTGCCACGTGCTCTGCTTGAATTTCGGAACCGCTCCAGAAACACGCTAAAGATGGCGAATTCACACAGCAGCTTTCTTACTACCGATCCCCTCCATGGGCTCTTCACCACCAGGACACAGGGCAGGCGGCTACATTGTCATGCGCTGACTGCAAGAATCAGTCTTGAAAGTACACTACACAAGTATGAGATATTTTAACTTTCAGTGACATAACCCACTTAAAAAGTAGAACTCTTAGAGCTCACTGTTTTTTAAAGATTCAATAATACAGAAACAAGAAACTGGGGAAAATTATCTCAGAGGGTTTCCGGGATAAGAATATTTCTGAGTCAGAAAGAAAATGTAAAGAACTATTTCCTGTGTCTTTTTCTTTTTTTTTTAATATAGGGCCAAGAAACAGTTTTGCCTCTCAATGGCATCATTAACTCTTTAATACTGAAGTCGGCTCATGAGGTCAGCAAGATATTTTGTAACGAGGGGAAGTTTATTTAACTGTGGAAAACGCCTCAAGGCAAGAATAAAAATGCCCGTGTGGAATTAAAACCCCACCAGAGCAGGGCAGCCGCGCC
>NW_010515094.1:0-4371 GCF_000687285.1 Phaethon lepturus | reverse complement strand
CAGTTTTATCCCCTCCCCCCTCCAAACCTAGAAAAGATGATGCAAACTGACTATGTAGTTTTTATCCCAGTGGTAACCACAGGAGATGCTGAACAACAACTATGAGAGATGACTACCTTCCAGGTACGAGTTCTGAGCCAGGATCTTTCAAGGGTCTCACTGATGATCTCTCTGGAATAACATTTGCAGTAAGCCTGGAGCACAGGGCAAGTAACAGGGTAGCAGGAGAAAGCTGAGTCAGTGGCAACTATTTCAAGGATGAGTGAGGATGACTCTTGTAGTTATGGTATGGAAGACTGATACCGATCTTGAGGTAGATGTTAAACCCAATTAAGAATCTGATTATTTAATAATTTGATTTAGTCGCTAATTTTGATATTACTCAAGTGGGTCACTTGGAACTTAACAGCAACGCTGTACGGTGTTTTACTTTTGGAGCACGTATCAAAACCCACTTATAAAGTTTCAGAGCAGATCTAGGTTGCCTAAGGGGAACCTAACCTTAACCAGTGCTCCACGCTTTACAGCAAGGCACCCGGCCCCAGCGGGGCCACCCACACTACCTGCGTTCCCTGTGTGGTTAATGGCAGGACAAGCACTGCTGAAGGACTCCGGACTCGGGCCCCTCTACCTTGAACTTGAGCTGCCTGAACCAAAAAGCTTCCTGCAGCAAACGTCAAGGGCATTTTCAGACGCACGCTGGGACTCGGACTGTCCAGCCAGCTTTGAGGACAGGCACATCGTTAAGAGCAAGGCCTCTACCATTCACCAGCTGCCCAGCAGCCTGAAGCTGGACAAACGCTTGCTGCAAACTCCAGACGATAAGAAATTAAAAAGTTAACTGAGAAAAGCAGGGAAGTAGGTATAGAAAGGATTTGTATCCATTTCTTTTAAGACTGTTGAGCTACTGAAACAGTGGGAAGTGCATAGCACAAAAGAAGAGTGCCAGAAGGTATCAGCAATAATGATACAGTTGCCTTAAAAAAAAAAAAATTCTAACTCACCCTCTGGGCTAATATCACACACAGTCCTGGAAACAAAACATAAATCAGCCTGAAACAAAGATGATTAGAAGACACTAACTACAGCAACTTACATAGCATCAACGGACCAGCAGAAAATTTGCAGAGCTGGAAACAACCAACCTGTGGTCAAGCAGCCAGATGACAATAAAAAGGACTGACTTCTTTCAAGAATTCTGGAATGAGGTACTGATAAGCCCAAGTCCACCGTGTGCAAACTGAACCAAGAGAGCTGCAGAATTCAGAATTACCGTTCCATTTAGAGCCTACAGCCAGGATCTCCTCTCCTCCCAGGCTACAAAGAGCAGCAGTGCAAATCTTTGTTCTAGGGAGGACCCTCTTGTGCTTCATGCTCTGTAATTTCAGTAAAACTGTTCTGCGGAGTCCAAGTTCTTTCTGCAGGAGGCCAAATAGTTTAAAAGAAAATCAAACAACACATCATGGCTAAGTAATGCTACAGACTTTTCTTCTTTTCTTTTACAGACCTAAACAAATCAGTCCAGGAGAAACCACTTTAAGCAACTGCTATTTTTGTATTTAAAATTCCCTTGCATCTTGAACAGTTCAAATGTCAGCCTAAGAGTGCTTTAAGGCAACCACATCCTTACTCCTTGGAGACATAGTGCAAGTGAGATAAATGGGCTAAGAGTGCCAAGGCACTGATAAGAGGTTCATACCTAACTGGCACGGGAAATCTCGGCACTTTGTACTGCTCGTTGATACACCCTGCTTGACCTCAGTACTCTTCTACCCATCACTTTAAGGAACACAGATATTCAGTTCATGCCAGAACATTTGTAGTACCTAAACCTGACCACTAAACTACTCATGATACATGCATGGTTTTGTTGCTAAGTGGTCAAAAAAGTATGAAGGGTTCTGCTATGGGCAATGTTAAGGAAAAGTGGATCTGGAAAGCATCTAATGTCAAAACCTTTAAGTTTCCACTTTGAGAAGGGGGAAAATCAGCAAATCAAATAGATACTAGCTTTAAAACCTAAGCAGCACCTTGGGATATTCATAACATTGACATTTATTCTTGACTGCAAGAGGAAGCTGCCAGCAGAGCAGCAGATTAATTAAGACAGGAGGAAAGTACAGAGAAACAAAGGGCATCAAGGTTAAAGGCAGCACAGCCAGAGAGGAAGCCTAGCATAAGCAGCAATAAAATGGAGACAGGATCAGGCTTGGAAGGAAGTCAGAAAAGTGAAAGAGAAATTAAAAGGATTTTTTAAATGCTGGTATAGAAGTAGCCAGAGGACTCGCTCCCACCTCGTGCAGGACAAGTGATGCATGTTGCAGGGGAAGGCAGCTCTGCTTGGAAGGCAGGATGGTGCACTGGGCCCGGGGGGAGATGAGAGGTTATCTGAGCTCCTGGAAGATGGATTTCATTTGCATGCTTCTCCAGAGGCATCTGGCTGGCCGTGTCAGTCAGTGCCCCATCATCTACAGCTCTATTGTTATCAGGTCTTCGGCCCTTCCTGCACACGCTCCCGCGTGCTCGTTGCTGCGTGTGTCACTCCAGCCAGGACAGCCATCAGCTGCAGAAAGCTCAACACACGCGCTCTGGCCGCCCGTGAGGAAATGCTGCTTTCCCGTTCCGTCAGGGAATTGTCACCTTATGAGTGGCGAAATGGCAAGTCACCTCTCTCCAGCCAAGAGACCATTGTAAAAGCAGACACATTTCTTTGTTAACAAAGAAGCTACTTCAAGCTGCAGATCTACTCTTATCACCGCTCTCTGTGTGGAAGGAAATGGCTATAAGGACAGTACAGGAGATTGTGTCAAAGGCTTTTATAAAAGCCAAGGTGTACAACAACCAGCAGCCGCTCCTTAGGCACAGAGCCAGCCGTCCCAATGCAGAAGTCCATCAGGCATGCCAGGCACAATTTGCCCACAGTAAATCCATGCTGGTTGTTCCATGCTTTTGCTCCCCCTGCTCCTCCTGTCTCAAGCTCAGGGATTTCTTCAGGTTGCCTGCCTACCTGGGCGAAGTCCGAGCACTGAGTGCATGCTGGCTGGGTCACGCACGAAGACTGGGTGGCCAGCAGGTCAAGCCGGGTTCCAGCTCAGCTCATGCTGAAGTCCTTCCCCAGGACCATTACGTGTAGAGACTAAGGGAAGGGACTGACCTCAAAGTCAGAAGGTGAAACACGGAGAGTCACGGCAGGGCAATTCACAGCACTTGCACTGCTCCTCAGCTGCGCCTGGAGCGCGAGCTGTCCCTCGGTGTCCTCCGAGAAAGGTGCCTCCAAGCCTGTCACCAAGTGCAGGCGCTCGTCACGCAGCGCCGCGGTGGACATCCGCTCCTCAGCATGGCTGCAGCGGGGCATTTGCATGCCCATCTTCTCGCTGATTATTCTGCAACGCCACATCGAAGGGCTGGAAAAGACCTTCCTTCCTGCAGGGGCTCTCAGGACGGTGCTCCAGCTCCTGAGGCTGGGCTTGCGCCGCTTTGACTCCCAACCTGCTGCTCTGAGACAGATGCCTCATTAGGAACTCCTTTCCCCCATGCAGGGACTCTCAAAAAACCCACTCAGAAAAGCTGCAGTGTTTGGACTTGGTGCTCACTGCTCAGCCAGGGCTTCTCCTTTCTAGCCCTGGGAAGTTTAGTGGACTGAATTTTTTTGTTTCCTGATGTCCATTCTTCCTCTCCTACTGTAGTCTTTCTTCAAAAAGCAAGGTACTTGTCAAAAGCAATGATTGCTAAGTTACAGTAAGGTACGCGTGTGCTACATGTGAACCCCTACAGCCAATGAGACCCAACCATACAAACGGCCACAGGGGACACCAACAGCGTCTCAGCTGCAGGACTACAACTCCATGCCATCACTCTACGCACATCCAGTCTCCCTGTGGATGAGGCTATATCCCTTGTTAGTTCAATACCACCCCAGTCTTGCTTTAGGATAGAATTGTCCAGAGGAGGATCACTGTCAGTCAAGGCAGACTGTAATGTACCAAGAAATTGTGGGGGGGTTGGACTAGATGACCTTAAAAGGTCCCTTCCAACCCAAGCTATTCTATGATTCTACGATAAGAAAACAAAGAACGTGCAATAGGTAACTCGTCCCTCCACATGCAGGACACACAGAGACAAAGTTATGAAACGAGTACCATGACAAAACAAGCCGGCCTCCCCAAGGGCTGGTGCAGACCTCCAGGAGGGAGGCGATCAATTCACTGCAGGAAATTAGAGAGCTGTATTGCAATAAGGGACCAAAATCCTCCATAATCCTCCTCCTCCGCAACCCATGCGTTTGCACCACCTGAGGCCGGCACTAGGGACCGGTGAAGGCCAACAGCGCCCCCTACCAAAAGAAACAGCCAACGACTTCCGCGCCCTCCC
>NW_010515093.1:0-2753 GCF_000687285.1 Phaethon lepturus | reverse complement strand
CCGCGAAAGGCGCTGCGCTGGTCCCCTCTCCGGTTACAGCCAAACTCAGTTCATGTATCGAAAGCGTTTTTTTGCTGCCCAGCACTGTGGGGCCGAGGTCTGCTTCCGAGCACGTGGGTGAAGCCCCACTGATTTCAGTGAGATTGCTTGGGTGAACCGCATTTAAAAGACCAGGCCATATTTATCTCAGCGAAAGTTCAAGCTAATTCATTTTCTCTCCCTTTCTCACCCTCTCTCTGTTTTGCTTAGCTCATAGCTGAGTGAAAGGAGCGCCTATCTCGGAGAGAGCTTTTTAAATATGAAATTCTCTTTATAATCCCAGACCAATATGTCATCCTGTGATTACAAAAAACGTACACTTCCCAAAGAAAATTCTTTTGAAGCAAACATTGGCTTTATCCTGTCCAAGATCTAAGCGCCCGCGTCCGAATTCATGTGTATCAGAAAAAGGCATAGATCCGTACCAGAGCAAAACGAGGACCACCAAATTGTCATTATTCTGGTCAAAAGCTATTTATTCCCTTTAAGTAGCAGTGATGGGCCTTGAGATGGAATGCAAAAATAACAAGGGACACAGAGACAAAATGGTATTTTAATACTTCTTTAGTCTGAACGCTCCTAGGA
Organism: Phaethon lepturus; assembly: GCF_000687285.1. NCBI lineage: Eukaryota > Metazoa > Chordata > Aves > Phaethontiformes > Phaethontidae > Phaethon > Phaethon lepturus. The sequence goes on along the minus strand of NW_010515093.1, from coordinate 2,129 downwards.
GATGAAGGATTTTGATGAAGAAGTTAGGGAAAGTTTTAACATTCAGGTAACTGATATTCTCAACTCCGCCAACTAAACTCCTTCTGGCTTAGCGGGGCGATCGGGTCCCTCTTTGCTCTCCATGGACGTGAGCTCAGGTCCACCAGTGGCCTTTGTCCAGGCAACAGCCAGGGGACGGAGGACACCTCACGTGGCCCTGCCGGGCTGCGGGCAGCTGACGACCCCGTCATTTTTATGTAATTCCATCTCCACTTGCAAGGGGCTGTCTGAAGGCTATGGTTTTTCAGGTTTGCCCAGGGGCATGCTGTCTGTAGATGTTCAAGGCAGCTGTTTTTTTGTTATCTAACTTTTAAACTGTACTTCTCACAAGAAAGAACATAAGAGAAGGTCCCCTTTTGGCCAGCCTTAGAGATACCTGCTCCCCTGGTCCTTTCCTGCTCAAAACTTGGAGAGCCTGTATCTGACCTTATCGGCAGATCAATATGTTCTCCTTTGGGTTTCTGAATGCATTCAGGCATTTTTAATTTGATTTCTCTATTCAGACAGACACAACGAGATTGGAGAAGGATGGAGCTGACAGCTCTCATAATCAGCACTCATTTTCTTTCGCCAGTGTGTCAAAATTGCATTTCCCTATTTCCTTCCCATTAGTATTTTACCTGTAGTCTCCAAAGGCTCGTGCCGGTGTGGTGGACTAGGACCAGATTTGGGAATTAAGCATGCACGTGCACTACGGACCCGGTTAGTGCCGCTGAAGCCGATGTGCTTGTTCAGCGGCTACAAGACAACTGTGCACTTAAGTGTTTTATAGGTCTGGGGTTTAGCACGCTGTGCTTTCACCTCTCGGTTTTTAGACAAACACCAGAGCTAGACAGCTGGTGGGGACGGAGCTCTGCAATCCCTCAGAGGGAGAGAAGGAGGAAAGCCCAACTCCGGCCAGTTATATTTTATGGGTAGCCCATTGCCAACTACAACTTTCCATGCCCCTAATTCTACGCCCCGCACTTTCCCTGTGTTGTGACCACATTCGTGACAGCAGGCTGCTACCGTGACTCGTGGAATAGCACACAGAATTACACAGGGTTTGACCTGCGTGGCTCCGCTTAACCCCTGATGGACTCCGGTTTGGGAAGGGACATCTCAGATGGAGGTAGGAGCTCCTGCTGTAAAGATCGGAGACCTCCCCCAGGAAGGAGGGGGACCGCCTTGTCCATCCCTCCTCTTTTCTTCTGGGTCTTCCCATAGAAAAACTGTGAATTCAACCTGATGTAGCTTGTTTGAGGCAGCCCCAGCCACACCAGGAGTAGTGTGGTGGCCCCGTGGGCTGAAGAGCAGAAGGGAGACTGAGGGAAGCGGTGGCGGCAGGGCCAGTGCCAGCCCGCCGGGGCGCAGGAGCTGCCTGCTGGAGCTGGCGGGTGGGAGAGCCATCCCACAGCCACCACGCGTCCCTCCAGACCCGTGGGTGAGGCTTCAGCTGGGTGGTGGCTGCCCTGTGCCCGGGCGAGCGGGCCCTCGCTAAGTCGTGCAGTCAGTGTATTAGAGGCACAGGGCCGGTCGCGACGCGCTGGCTGCTCGCTTTGCTGCGTGGAAGTCACGGCACAGCTGCTACGCTTGACTTTTCTCCTTTTTCCAGCTAAGAAGGGTTTGAGGTCTCCACGTCCCCAGCAAAACGATGGGGCTGAGTGAGACATCCCGGTGAGTTTGTATTTTAGCTTCCTGGAGGAAGAAGCGTGGGAGGGCAGAAGGGAGAGCTGGACCGTGGGTTTCTTCATTTTGGGGAAGGACCCCTTCGCAGGCTGAGCACAGCCCGTGCTGCTGGGGTCCGCTCCTGGCAGAGGGGCTGCACGCGGATTCAAACGCCGTTTTAGGTCACCGGAGGAAATGCATTTCGTGGTAACCTCGCAGCCCCTATTCAGTCAACACCGGCAGCTTCTCTAACATGTCCGTAACAAGGAAGTGCACATATATCACACGCCATTTTTGCCTGACGTGGGCCCGTTGCGTGGCCGGAGGGGTTTCCTGAGACCATCTCTGCACACTTCATCAGCGGTGCCCTCGGGGCTGTCCCGTCGGAGAGCACGACGGAGACGTGGTTGCTGGCGGAGCGTCGCGCAGCTCGGCTGCTCGCC
>NW_010515092.1:68748-71425 GCF_000687285.1 Phaethon lepturus | reverse complement strand
AAGGGACGGGTGCGGGGAGAGGGCTCGGCGCTGCCCCGGCTCCACGCCTGGGGGAGCGGGGCCGAACTTCCCTGCGGTGGGACCTGAAGCGCTCGAGCGAAAAAAGTTTCCCCCTTTTTTATTTTAACGCTTAAGTAAACAGCAGCGGTCGCACGGGCAGGAGTTCGTATATTTCATCCGTATGGGCTCGTTTCAGGAGTGAAGTCAGAGAGCGTTTGCTTTTTATCAGGAAAGCGCGGTTAACCATTCATTAGAGCATGTCAAGAAACCTCAAATTTAAGCCAGGCACAGGAAGAGACTTTCTGCAGGACAATGGACAAGAATCATTAGTTTTGTGCGCCATAAATGCCCAGTGTAGGCATTTTAATTTGACTATCTGAAAACCAAAGCATCTCAACTTCATGTAAATGTTAATTTTTGTTTCCCTTATCCTCATTTTTTTTTCCCAGATAGTGGGAAAGAAGTGTTTTTTGTACTCAGTGTTTCCCAGACCTTGGGGTGCGAGATAGGTGTTAAATTACCAGTGGGAACAGAATTAATATTTATTTATTTTCTCTGAACCAGTTTGTCCCTTCTTACATTTCACTTAACAGAATGATGGTTCACCATGTTAAATTATAAAAAACACTCAGTTATATTATTAGTATTTCCATTCTTTACAAAGGAAACTTTTATTTTACTTTTGGAGGCAGCTTTTTCCTGGAAAATCAATTAAATCGTTGCCTCTCCCTCTTAAATGCCACCGTCCTGTGATTCCCGAGACCGTGGTGCAGCTTAAATGAAACGGCAGCTTTGAAATGAAATAAACAAGGTTTATATAGTTACTAGACATGGCAGTCTGCAGTAGCAGGGCAGACTTTTCTGGTCTGAAGGTGAGCTGTTCGTGCTTGCATTTCACCTGACTTTGAGCAACAGGCTACACTTCTGAGCCTGGATAGGCAGTTACCCTAGAGAATATGCGTTCGGTATTCCCCATGAACCTGTGAGAGCGGCTTACACGCATGCACCCAGCGTAAACGGGAGAAGTGAATTTTGAACTCCCTGTTGCCGACTGGGGCGGGTAGGGATGCAGATGCCAGTAGCATCTCTGCCCTTTCTGCTTCTGCTCTGAAAAGCTCTAGCCAGGTCCTTTTCTGCCATTCCTTACCCGTTTCCCTCCCTCCGCTTTACGGACTTCTGAACCTTGTTATGACTGGAGTTGCTATGCTGGCTGGGAGCATACTGCAAGTGAGGAAAAAAAAAAAAAAAAATTGAAGTCCCCGAACTGTGGATAACAGCAGATCCCACAATACAGTGAAATCAAAATAGCATATTGTATGCCAAGGCACGGAGTTCTCATGGACCTTATCTCTGTATGGAATAACTGGAAGTGGTTACAGTTTCCTTCACTTAGTATAACTGAACGTTATACTAAGGGGGCTGAGTATCTTCAGTGAGATGTTGGCTGCCTGATGGCATGAGTCCTAATTTCAGGACGCGATGTCCTGGCATGAAGATAGGGTAGCCTTTTGTCCCACTGAATCCTGAGTGCCTGAAATCTAAAGCTATGTTACTGTATTGGTGTCTGTCCAACAAAGATGTGTGTTCTACTTGTACCATGTGGAAAAATGAATAAAATATCTAAAGTTAAAAAACAATTCATAAACACCATATGCACATACATACTGCATGCACAACTTCTCTTTGAAAATATTACAATGGGACACCCTTCCAGATTCTGGTTGTAGAATACTGTAACTTAATTTCTTCTACAGGTTTTCAGTCAAAAAATACTGCAACAGAGTCTGTTTTCTTTCATATCAGCAGAAGTATAGTAGAGTAGAGAGTGTCTTTAAAATGAAATACCGATCTGTCTGTCTAACATACAGTGCTTCTAAAGCTACCAACCTCTTAACTTGGAGGTACCAAGAATGAATTCACACTTTGGGGATACTGAGGCAGAAATTGGTGAGGTGACCGACTAATCTAAGCCCATGCCCTGATGGAGACTGTCTGACCCCGCGTCCCCTGCCATAGCTGCTTTGATTAACTTGTCAGAAGAGCTGGTGTAGCCTGGGCGTGGGAGTGGAGGGCTCTGCAGGTCCCTGGGTCACGCTGTGGGGATGACGCTTGCTGCTTGGGAGCCCGAGCCTCAGAGAGCAATGATACCTGACCTAGGTGAGAAAAGGGGCTGTGCCCAGCTGTGGAGCACCAAACATCTTGTGGCATGTATCTTCTGGGGGAGGCATCGTCGTTTCTGCTGAATGCCTGGCTCACCAAAAAAACACAAGCAGAGACCTGAGTGGTGTTTTGGTCCTGTCTCCTGTTTGCTACAGCGGTACCATCGTTTGTTCTGCTGGCATAGTGCCGCAGTGTCTTTATAAAACTGGAGAGAAGCTGCGGCACTGGGTTAGAGATGAGATGGATGACATTGCTGCAGCAGGGGAAGAACAGGGAATATCTGACACGCTCTTTCTTCCCAACCCTGAGATCTGCATCTGGGTTTAATATTAGATAGGATCACTGAGGATAATTGTGGTTGGCAATTTTTACTTTTTAATGACTTAAAATGACCTGTGATGTATTAGGCTCAGCAGTGTCGCTCCATAGCATAACTTCATTGTGAGACTTCTTGCCTCCACTAGAATGAGGGGTGCTGATGGTACCACTTCATCCATATTGCTGCTTTCAGTGTGTG
>NW_010515092.1:36862-68717 GCF_000687285.1 Phaethon lepturus | reverse complement strand
AGGGAATGCTACAGCTGTTTTTACTTTAGAAATATTAGTAGTCTGTCTGATATTGTATCAGTGGGACTTGCTGCTCCATAAAATTGACTGCTCTGTAGAGCAAAGACACAAGTACAAGGGCAAGCTGAGTCACTGGCTGTATTTGGATGTGTTTTCGCATACTTTTGTGGGGAAAAGATGTATGCTTGACAGGAGGAAGGCTAATTCTTCTCTGTCAGTCAGTGGAAGGCAGAAGGTTTAGTGAGAAGAGATCAGATGGGCTTGAATGAATTTTGTAATTCTGAACATATCTAGGAAATAGAGCTGAATGATGTATAGAGAACTCCTCTGTCAGTGTGGAAAATTAGAGATTTGAACAAGATGAGTTTAATACTGAAATGAAACGAGAAGCAGCTTGTGATTAATAGGGTCTGGCAGAGACAGCATACTTATGTATAATTTTGGAGGCTTAGGAAATGATCCATGGGTAGATGTGGGTCTGAGGTTTTAGGGGAGAGGGGTGGCTCCACAAGGAACTCCAGCTGGCTTGTCTCTTTTCAGTGAAAGACCCAAAAGTTTTACGCAGCAGGAGTAAAATGGGAGAGTTAAATCTTCCATTTCAGAAATTCAGAGCACCTTTTAAAATATTTTACAAGGTTGAAAAGATAAATTAGGAATAAAATAATTGTTGAGCTGAAACAGGCTTTTGGTTCATCTCATCTTTAGTCCTGCTTCTGAAGCAACTCCTAGCAGTTGTTTCAGGGCAAGACGTTTTCCTTCTGGATACTGCATCTGCCCAACTGAGCCACACTGAAGGCTGGACGTGGAGGCCTGCTTTTCTGACCCCCGCGACAATCAACCTGCATTCTGAAACATCAGTTTGTTACATTAACTCATAAATAGCAAAATACGCAGATAGAGGAAATTTCCCTTGTCTTACAGGGCTACAGATGCAGCTCATAATCATTAAAATTACTCATTGGCCTGTGAGGAAAACATAAAGCAAATTATTTTGTAGAAACTGACAGAAAAGGGTAAGATTCACAGCTCACTTGTTACCTTTATTCTAGGCAAATAATTAGCTATTTTGTTACATTCTAAGGAACTTCAGAAACTTGGGTTGTATTCCCCCATCAGGACATGGTGAGATTCTATATATTTTGCCTTGTGCCCTCCAATTTTGAAATTTTCTTTTAGAGCAAGAATTATTTCTCCTTTGAACAGCTTTAAATTTTTTCCATGTGTAAGAGAAAAGACATGTTTCCATACCAATGTTTTCTGACATATGATTATCCGTGTAAAGTCAGCAAACACAGAATAATTACTTCTAAAGCAGAATTTTCAATAAGCAGGTTTTATTAGAAATGGAGAAAGTGCAGCTCTGGTCTTTGCCTGCCTCTCTCCAGAGTCCCATCCTAGTGCACTTTCCTTTAGGTGGCACTCCCACATTAACTTGTGTACGACCTGAGCAGCTGTTTGTGATCTGTCATCTGTGTCTTGAAATATGATGGAGAGACTTAGGAATTATATTAATCGTGGTGTCCACATCCTCTCTTCATTAAAAGTTGAAAATTGCTGTTCAAATATTTCATAATCAAAAATTAATCCCAGACTACCTGTTCCAAATCATACATTATGCCCTCTGGGAATGAATCCCAAATCCCTGTTACAATTTGGATGCTCTCTCCTCTGGGTATTGATTACAAATTCTGGTTATTGTTCACATACTTTGTCATAGGGGGAATTAATCTCAAGTTCCTATCTACTGTTCTGGGACTGAAAGCTATCTATAATTAAGATTTTTCTATTAAATGGATATTGACAATGAGCTTTTCCATCTGCATTTTTGGGGTTGTCTTCTGGCTGGGAAACTCAGTCTCTGCTCATGGAGAGATTCTTTGTGCTGAGTTTTCTGACCACCAATTTTTAGGCCACTGTGAGTGCAGGTGTTTTGCCGGAGCAGGTGGCATAGCTGAGGTGTTCTCTAATGTCGACATTAGGTGAGAAGATGCAAACATTTTCACAAGGACTCAGCAACGTGGAGCAAATAGGATGACTGCATAAAACCAGAAATGTTGCATCAGAAATGTAGAGGACGATGCAAGGGTGCAGTTTAGCAATCGTGAAGCGCCCAACGACTGCAAACCAGTTGCCACATGAAATCGTAACCATCTTGGTTATGTAGAAGGGCAGAATAATCAGTCCTCCTTTTCAGTGGTGGATAGAATAAGAATGAAAATGCTGTGGTGAGAGGTAGCAGTACGAAAACATCAGAAAGACCACGTATTTTTTTTATGGGTGAATCTGTCTTCTGTCTGATTAGTTTCAGCAACTTTGACTACAAAAACAACTGCTGTTTTTATCACGTAGGTACAGCCATTTTCCATATAACGATGCAAAGCGCAGAGAATAAAAGTCTTCAGTTCCATAGCTGTGTCTATCCCTGTTTCTTCACGGGAGGAAAATCGGATCAGAACAACCCTGAATTTCAGAGAAGCTGGAATCTGGACCTAGGTTTTCGTGTTTCAGACCCACTGCTGCTGCTAATAGACATGGTGTTTCCAGTGGCAACAGTTGGCTCACGCGTTCTTTCACACTTCAGAAGAGATCCCCATTTCCTTTTTTTTTCCGTCTTCTTTAGCAGTGGGCAGCCCTGCAACCTTTTGATCATACCGACTTTGTACGTTACATGACTGAACTCAGCTATGCCAAACATCCTTTCAGAAAGTTTGACATTTGTGCCATTTGAAAAAAGAGAGGGGGAGAGAAGGAGAGAAGGGGAAGAATGAATCCTGGCGGCTTCCTCCTGCCCTTTTGATTAAGAGTGCAGTAAGTCAGCAGAATAGGGTAGGACTTCCAGCAAGCAGGGGGGTGTGCAAGCTGCTTGTGATCTCTGATGTATGCACACACATGCCCACAGAGGACGGGAAAGAAAAAGATGGAAGGTAGACGACAGTAATCGGAAATGACTACAAGAAATAAATTAATTGATGTAAAGTATACGGAGACAATCAAAGGGACTAGATGAGACGAAGGAGATGGCCTTTGATAAAGGAAGGTGAAGGAGGCTGAACTCAGGAACTTCCAAGGTCCTTTTCAGGCCTAGTAATTTTAATTCTGTAACATGTTTGTTCCTATTCATTCCCTTACAATTGCTATTTTGTGTATATACTCTAGTCTATTCTACTTTTTTCTATTCTGTGACAATTTTTGTGTAACCGTTAATACTTCCAGTTCTTCCCAATTTTTGCCCACTTCTGCTATCCTGGTCTTGGAGATGGTGCAGAATTTATGGAACTGAAATCTCTTGAACACAAAGAGAACGGGGACAAGACTTAGCTATTCTAGTATTTGCAGAAGAAGGTAGGGAAACAAGGCTATTGCATAACTTTGGACAAGTCATAGGACTTTGTTGTGTCTTCTAGCTCAGTCCCTTCATTTAGTTAAAATGCCAAAGGCTCATTGAAAAAACAAAACTGTCCTAGCCCTGCAGCAAGCTAGAAGATTGCCCAACTTGCTCCCTTCCCAACATGCTCACTTAGAGTTTTGCTACGTTTTAGAAATTATAACTTCCTTTTTCTATTCCTCCAGAAAAGAGACAAATCTCCCAAGAAAGTTTTGTTACTGGCTGCTGTGTGAGGTGGTCTTGGAGGACACGGTGTTTGCATTGCCCGTGGATACACACCACGCTCCTGGGGAGAGGTGGTGTCAGGCGGGCTCTGTGCCGAGCCTGCCATGCCCTAGCACGTGCTCAGAACATGAAGTGACCCAAAGGGGCATCGTCATGTCGGTATCGCAAAGAGTCTGGGTCATCAGCCCTTGTGAGGGACAAATTCATAGCTTGGGAACCTGTGCTTCTCCCTGTGCTTCAGGGATCATCCCGCCCGGCGCTCCTCTTCAGTCTTTAGACGGAAGCCAATCTCTGAGGTATAGGAGAAGGCTTCTGTAGGAGGGGAATACTGAGGCTTTTTACATCTTCCTTCAGTGCAACCAGTGCTGGCCTTTGCTGAAGATGTGCTGCTTGGTTAGTGTTTTGTGATAGCTCCCCATTTACTATTTTTTAAAAAGAGACAGAAGAAGAAAGGAGAAAGGAGAAGGAGCGTGTGAGGCAAAATAGCAGGCCAAAAGGGGCAGTAACATTAGGCAGTCTGTTTAAAAGTCCTAAAGAAAAAGTACTGAGTGTTTTAAAGTAAGTTTACAATGATGTGTAAAATAGTTCCCTGTGTGAAAATCTATATTGATTTTTTTTCTTTGTATAGAGATTGTTCTCAGAATAGAAAGGCTTTGACATTTTGCCTTCTCATGTATTTAATCAGTCATTTGTGTCATCCACTCTTACACGCATGTGTGCTCTGTCTTCTCTCTGGCTGTCAGCAGAGGGTGGCTACTTGCTGCTTCATCCAGATCATTTGTAGAGCTATGGGTGATGGATAACCTGCAACTCTGGTGATCTTGGGGTGTGTGGTGGAAGACATGCTTTGGGTGGTGACAAGAGTGGATAACGCAAATGGCTGACGTCGTAGTCCATGGTACAGTTGATTGCCACATGTGTCAACCTAGAGAAGTGTGTTGGCTTTCAAAAACCAAAGACTTCTATGTCATCAGGAGCTGGAGGTTACTGTCGGAGTCCTTGCACTTGTTTCCACTTGGCTTCGCAGTCAGAAAGGTAGCTTCGTTTTTTGAAGAAATTTTTTTTTTTTTTGCTTCGGTGAAGGTATTCACAAATAACCCGACTGACAAGATGATGTGAAAACAAGCTCCTCTTGAACGCTGCTCGTGCTAGTCCCTTTTCTTACAGTGAGATTTTACAGCTGCTGTGGTCAGCAAAGACTTGTGTGGCCAGAGACAGAGAGAACTTAGGGGAACAGTTTTTAGTGAAGAACATTGACTTTTCTGCAGCAAAAATGTAAGTGGAGAACCACAGGGTCTTGCTGGGTCACCAACAGGGTCTTACTGCCTGGCTTTTCATACAGCACTCCCTTTGCTTGTCAGGATGCTCTCAGCTTCTCCGGATTTTCCTGCAACAGACCTGGCTGCTGTGGTGGCAGCAGCTTCCCTTCCTCTATTGGTGTTGCTAAATGGCTGTGCTTTTGAGGGGGAAGGAGACAGCCAGCCAGGAGCTGGGCATGTTGGTGCTCACCCCGCTCAGTGTCATTGTATTGAAGAGAAATCCTGTGGGACAACTGGGTGCGGTGGGGGCGGTTGAGCCTTGCAGGAATCGGTGCCTGTGCCTCTGGGAGCAAGGGAGGAAATGGCTTGTGGAGCCCCACTTCCAAGTGGCCAGGTGCAGCAGGGCTCACTGAAGCTGTATTTTTAACACAGTGGCCCATTTTTACCTCTGCATACATCATCTACATCATCCCTTCACTTCCTTCCTCTTTAAGTCATGTCTTATGCATAGATTTGTCATTTACGCTCCAACTGCATTTTGCATTATTACATTTTAATGATATTTGAAGTTCTTTCATACATATTTGAGTTCACTGATATAAATGAAAAAAAGAGAAATAATCAGCATTCTTGGTTTATCTGATGGCATAAAAATGTTATATCATAACTTTGGCAATTTCTTGGATAAGATCAAGCACAACATCAAATACTAAGAGAGGGTCCAAGTACGGCTGTCTATCTGAATGGCTCTAAAGTTAGGTTTGTTCAAAGTCGACAGCTGAACTTTGCAGTTTGGCCCCATTTGTACCTCAGATAAAAACCATTTAACCAATTCTACCCCTGAAGCTTTGTAACTCAAAACTGAGATCTGAGTGGCCCTTGGCCCTCATTGTTTTTTGAAAAAATGAACATCTCACATACCGGCTTTGTTTGAGGATGCTCTGCATGATCTAGAGGGTCTAACCTCCTCCATGCCGTATCTCCTGCCGACTTACGATCTGTTATATTCTATTAGGAATCTTGAGGCTTGAGGGCAGAATTTTGTTGAGGGATAAAAGATGCTTTCATGTTGGTGCTGTGGGATATTTTTTTTTTTTTTAATTCTTTCTCTCATTCTCCCTTCCATGAAAATTCATTAATCTGTGACATTTAAAGACTCTGTCTGAGAGGTGTCTGGAGCAGCGGCCGGCTGCATACATCAATAGTTTCTCAGAGTCTGGCACTCTGTCAATATTTGGGGGCCTCAGTAACAGCACTTAAATGCACTGCCTGCCAGCCGTCACGCTCTTAGCATGTCTGTAAGAGTCTGAATGAGCGGATATTAGCACGTCAAGTCCTTTCACAACTGGCAACACTTTAGAGACAAACTGCTTGGTAGGTATCTCTCCTCTTCCCTCCCCTCCTGTTTTCTGGCATGTCTTCTTTGTTTATCTGATGTGATTTATGTATTTACACACAAATATGCATCCTGCAAGGAGGCATCATAAATCCTGAGGCTAGAGGTGGTATTATGGCATAATCTATATAACAATGGAAATGGGCTGAAGCTGGATTTGGACCCAGAACCAGATTAAGCTTGGGTTGACTCCTGGGCCAGTTGAGTCAGGAACAGAGTTTTGTTTGGATTTCACGGTGCCAGAATCTTTAGAGTTTAGTTCCAAATAATGAGAATCTTGGACAAAAATTTTACAGAAAGTGCTACTGTGGCAATATTTCAACCAGCTCCAAACCAGAAGTGGAAAACAAGCCATTTCAAGACTTGGGTTGTATTCAAATCAAAACTGTTAGAGCAGGTTGAGAATCCAGACCTTCTGTTCCTTTTTTAATCCTATCCCACTGCATAAATTGGATTCACAGCTGAATATTACTCTAGATTACCCGTGAAACCTCCCTTTTCAGTGGAAAAAAATTCAGGGAAGCAAAATACAACTTCTTCGTTCTCCTGGTGGAATAGGAAGTACAGTAAAAGAAATTTGGATTCACAGACATTTATTGCTGCGTGTGTGTGTCCCACCTCCATTTGATTGAATTGTTATGGCCAGAGAGCAATCAGTGTCTTTTATTATGCAGTCATGTTTATTTTCTCTTTCCCCCTTGTACTCCACCTCTTGCTTATTATGTTGCTGGATCTATGGCTTTGAAACCAGGTTGTCTAGAGAAGTGAATGGCCACAGTGTCTGGAAGTTTAGATTGGCTTTTTAGAGCTGAATTGTAGGCAGAAAGCAGGCCATGAAACTCCGTCTGAATTTTTCCATTTCTAAGTCTCCTTAGAATATTCTTTTTTTCATCCTATGTGTACCAAAATGAGATGAAGGGTTGGGTGCAGAGTGAGCCCTCCATTAGGAACATTTTCCTGACTGACTTTTGGGAACAAATTCTTAGAAGAATAAATCTGAATTCAGAAGCTCTCTGAAACAACTTCCTTACCACTCCTACTTCACAAGTCCAGTAACGGCAGCCAGTGCCCCTCAGCTGCGACCTCCAGCACATCCTTCAGTGCTAGCTTGAGTCAACAACTTCTTGATCCTTTTCCAGTAACATCCAGAAACTTTCTTTTCAGTAAACTCACAACCTTCCCCTGGTAACACCTGGAAAAATTCAGCATGGTAACAAAATAGACTAAATCGTTCTGCTAGAGCTACCTTGCAAGAGTAAGTCGGCAACAAAAAGTCGCTAACTACCCCTTCTCAGTAATTTCTTTGCTTTTTTTAGCACACTCTTATCAGCTGCCTTTATCTTGATTTTTCCCTTACTCCGACTACAGCTGCATCTGATCTCCATTTTCCTGTTTATGTCCCCAGAGCACCTGCAGTTATACAGTATTTTGTCACCTGTTGGGAAAAAAGGAAAACCCTGTGAAAGTTTACAAATGTCTCCGCAGAGGCAGTGAATAACAAGGGATGCATTTTATCCCGGCTTCAGGCCAAACAGCAAAGGGAAAATAAACAGGCTGAAGGCTTCTGTGAATATTGGCGTTGCGTCTGGCTAGATGGCAGCAATTGCCAGTAAGTGCAGACAACCGACAGGGAGGAGGGTTTATTTTTAATTGTCATAATTGCTTCTTGAGCATGGCGTGGTGGCACTCGCCTGCGGAAGGGAGTGGCCAACTGCAGGTGGTGGCCTTGGCAGTGGCCGGCGCGGTCCATACACCTCTAGCGGTCCCCTGGCCGGGGGTGAGGCGCGGCCCCAGGGGCTGCGAGACGGCAGCGGTGTCTCCTAGAGCTGAGCAGCAGCCGCAAGGATGGGGAAAAATAGCCTGGGTTTAAAGCTACGGTGGGACTCCAGGATACCCGAGGCACCCAGGATCAGGCCCGTACGGTAGGAACGGTCGCCCCTTACACTCTGCCGTCGCTCTTTCTCCGTCGGTGCTTTGTGCTGCCGTTTATGGTCTCAGCAAAGTAACAGACGAGCTTACCGTAACCCACGCACCTTTTGTGCCCAGGAAGTACTTCTCAAGGCATAATGGGGCACGTTTGCAGCTCTGTCCCCCGTGTCTTGAAAACGTGACTGACTGCGTCATCCGTGACAGCCACGTGTGCTCTGAAAAACCTCCCCAGCCCCCAGTGCCGCGCGTCGAACTGGAAGAGTTTGTAACGTAGCATTCCTTTCTGGTTCTGTGGTGTGTGTTTTCTAACGAGTCCTAAAGTCGTCTTCTGATTAAGCAAGTCGGCCTTGCGAGATGCAAGGGGTCTCGGAAACAGAGGCAGCCAGACCTCTTCCCTTCAGCCTCGCGGGCTGTTTCCACCTCTGTGCAGAGGTTGGGCTTGCATGTCCCATTCCTACCGGTGCCAGTCGTGTGCCTGAAGCCCTGCGCAGAGAATTTGGAGGTTGTCCCTGAGGCTTTCCACTAATCAGCTCTCTCAATCCAGCTACATTTCCTTCCCTGGAGGGATGAGAGGATTTGTCCCCAAATAATGGGGGTACGAAAGTGCTGAGGGGATCTTGGGTTTCAGGCTTCATTCAGTACAGTCCCTGTTGGTTCCTGGTAGCTGTAAACAAGATGCTTTCTTTGAGCGCTGAAATTGATGAAGCAGGAAAAATCTAGACGTGTCGTCCGTTCATATTTTACCTCTATTAATAAGTAATTAATTAAAAAAGAAGCTGGTGTTCCCATGATGGGCCGCTAAATATATGCAAGTGAAACTATTGGCATTAAAGAGAGATTTGACTGCAGTTGAGCAGTTATTTATATTATAGTAAATCATATAGGCCCCAGTTGAGATGAGCAATCTATTGTGTTAAGCGCTATACAGACACGCCGTAGGAGGTGCATCTAACCCTGACAAGCTCAGAGGTGGCAGAGACAAAGTGTGGACAGAGAGACAACCATAAAGAAACAAAATAATAACTCACCTTGAATGCAAAGACAGTGGCTGAAGCGAGAAGAGAATGCAGATTCCCTCATCCCTGCTCTTTCATTAAGGCAAGAGCTGGTCAACTTGCAGTTCAGCCCTTAGATTTAGAGTTGGGTAAAACTGTTGAGTTCAATGTTTTATTTGCTGAAAACTGCTTGCCTCAGACACAGGTTATCTAAAGCTAAGGAAAAAAATAAACTAACTAACTGCGAAAAAAAATTAAAAGAACTGTTTTAGAAAGCCAAAAGGTTTTGTTTTGGTATTTCTGAACAAGGTTTCTGTTTTTGTTTTGAAACAAAGTCTATTTTAATTGAAATGTATCAAGCATGAACAAAAAACTAGCCTGTTTTGTCAAACACCTAGGTGGTTTTTGGTTTTTATTCCTTTCCATGTTCTCAGTTTGGTCAGCTAGCCAAATAAATCAGTTATTTGCACAACTGTAATTCTAATTAGAATGTAGGGCCCTAGGGACTTGGGCTATATATTTCAATATGGTACATATTTATAATACCAAGTACCCTGCCTGGTACTCCATAGGTAATAATAGCAAGCAGTCCAGTGCATTGGGGAGATGAGGGCACTGGGGAAGACCCAGTGCCTTTTAGCTCTTAACATTTTTATTTTCAGTTGTAGTAGTGTTTTGGAGGGTATTGCTTACAAGATGAAATTTGCATTTATTTGAGGAACTCACAAATGGGATTCACTGCAAAGCTATTATTAAAGGGAAATAAAGCAGAGGAAGGAACAAAAGATACATTCTTAGCAAAGTCTGACATGTAGACACGTTCAGGGATCCTTGTCGCCACAGGAAAGATGCCATCTTCTCACTCTACACCCTTCCTCCTGAAAAACAGGCCAATAAGCACAAGGGCTGTTCGTAAAGTGCTGAGACTCAAAGGCCGTTCAACTGTATTGCTGGCTATTTCTACCTTACAAACAATTTAGTAATTTCTACATGATCATTTCTATCTTGAAGCAGTTTCCTCTCGGTCCTGTTCAAAATCACAGTGCCCACTGGTCTGTGAACGACTTCCAAGACTTGGGGAACTCTGGCATCAGGTGTTCCTGAAGTGCTTGTTGTTGTGTGTAGGTGTTGCTATTCTTTGCAGGTAGCTAGCAGGAACTGAAGGAGTCACGTGAGGTTTCTCTTCTTGTTTTAATTGATACTATTTCGTGTTTTCTCCATTTATGTATGTCCATGAGAAAGAAAACTGTGATGTTATTCAGCCTTATAACCTTGCTAAAGAAGGACTTAAAGACCAGGGTGAGATGTTTTCTGCTCAGCATGGTTAGTTTGATATTCATTCTTCCCCCTTCTCGCAGAAGAGCCCCATAGCCTGAGCTCTGATACCGAGAGCACTCTGCCACTTGCTCTGCAGCCTGAGATTTGGCAGTCAGCGGTGCTCCCTCCAGGTGATGTTCTTTGCGGTGTGCAGGGCTGATGCTGGTTTTGGCTTTGCCCCAGTCCCAGTTGAAAGGCTCAGGTGTACATCCCATATGATCTTTCCATAATGAAACAGACTTCTTCCTAGGAACCCAACTGGCTTGGTGAGTTAGCCATGGAGAAAGATGCCTGTAGGATTGCTAGGCCTTGACTGCTAAGTCCTTGAAGATTAGGACCGGGCTTTCTAGTGGAGAACTCTTCAGCATTCACATCCCTTGACTGAAGAATCGTAACTGCAGAAAGCACTAATGCCAGTCTTGATCCAATAGTCTAGCTGCAGAATGACAGCCAAATAGGGAGCCATGGGTAAAATGTAAGAAATTAGACTTGACAAAGCCCCCTCTGACTCCTCACAGGTACTCTTTGATGAGGTTAGCTTTGTGCACATTTTTGGAAATTTCTTTTGACATCTGTGAAGGCCTCCTATCACTTTGAGCTTACCTCCAGAAGTCTGGGGCATTGCTGGACAAAGGCGAGGGTCTGCTCCAACTTCAACCTGTCAGATTTCTTTCTCCCTTCCATCACCTTACAGCTACCCCATTTAAAACTATCTGATGGTGGGTGCCACGGGATTCAAGGTAAGTGGAAATGTGGTAGGAAAAAAGGATAGATAAGATGGGTGGGACTGGAGACCTGACTAGGGAGGCTGCAAGTGGGCTGTAGTATGTAGGAGGATGGGCAAACATTTTTACTGAGTACGTATGCATGTAGGGAGTAGGCAGCTGCCTTCATTAGCCTTCATTTGCTCAGGATTTCTGCTGTTACATTTTGGCAGTCCTAGTACTCAGCCCTAACGCTGAGAATATTGCCATGTGATGACTTGGTGCCTCCCCGAGACTTGCAGCCCCAACAAGAGAGGTGCAGGAACACAGGTCCTCCTGCTGTTGCCACCAGTGCCCTGGTGTAGAAAATTTTTGAACAGTTAAATTTTTACTGCTGGTGGTTGCTTTTTTCTTTGTGCGCTGACTGCTACTGTATCAGGCAAAGGTTTGTCTAGAACAGAGCTCAGGGTTACTTATTATCCTCATAATCCATTTCCTTTTGCCAACAGCGGTGGCTTATGTGGATAAGTCAGGAGGGAATGCTCACATCACGGGTAGCCTCTTTTCTATGATCTTCATTAAGCTTTGGACCATTAACTCAAGATGCGTGATTATTTTGTTTGTTCGAACAGCAAGACAAGCAGAGTCTCCTCTGAGTGTTTCTTTCAAGCAAACCAGCATGACTGAAAACTGGGAGCTTGCCAGAAAATGTTACGTGAAGTAGTAGTGGCAGGTTCATCTTAGTGTGGGCGGAGAGAGAGCTGTACCCTCTCTTTTACTACTTCAAACATGCAGTGTCCATATGCCACAGTTGAGCTGGTTTATGGGTGGAGTATGAAGGCTACTACTTGATCTACTTCGTGCAAACACTGTGTGAGTGCTGTAGATACATAGTCTTACGGATATGAGTATCAGCCGTTGTTGCAGTCCAAACACACAGCATCAATATTCAGTATGCTATAGACAGTCCCGTTTTCCTCCTTTATATTTAGTGTTAGTGCACAGAGCCAAATACTAAAGGGGGGAAGGGGGAGTGTCACATGATTAAATTAATACCATTAATTATTTAGAAACAATCAAAGGAAATACAAGACATCTGGCTTTAAGCCCAAACAACTCATGGCACTGCTGTTGCCTTGTAACCTCATCAGCTCTCAGTCCAGTTATCTCTCTTCTTTCATTACGAACACAGGAGATGCTCCCCCCCTCCTCACTTCTTTCCTGCCTTATTTCTGGCAGCTTGGAACACAGATCACAAGACTGGGCTATAGAGTTGTCTGATTTTGTGTGTGTAAACTTTGATTAATTCTGTGATGAGAAGGCATATCCCCCCCCGTCCCCCATCCCCATCCCCATGGTATACAATAGTGTTTGATTAGCAGTGTCTTGCAGCCATAGGTTGTGTTTTTCTCTTCATCTCGGTGTTGGGAACTAGCTGCTGTAGGAGTGAAAAATACTGTTGTTACTGCAGTGCTGGAAGTCGTTGCACACGCGTGTTACAGTAGGCTGCGTACAACGTACAGCGAGAGAGAGCCCCTGCCCTGAAGAGTGGATGGTCTATGTCGGCAGAAAAGCTGGAGGAGAAATAGCATCGTGGAGAACGGAAGCAGTTTGCCCGTGATTGTGCAAGAGGTCTGTCGCAGACCCAGTCCACTGACCTTGGCATTCCCCTTCCCCTGGCTGAGGCCAGTGGCCCTATCCTTTGTAGCCGTGGCCAGGCGTTTTCCATTGGAATGATTTTTCAGTGGAAACTCTTTTTCTTGAAATAAAATTTTTCCTTGGGAATAACTGTTTTACCCAAGAAAAGTCAAAACAAATATTTCCCAACTGCTGGTTCTGGAAGGTTCTTTACTCTTTTTTTTTTTTCCTTTTTCTAGCTAGTTGATGGGAAATTTCCATTTTGGTTTTCTCAGAGGTGAATTTTTGTGGAAACACTTTCTCATGGGGGAAAAAAGACCCACTTGGCTGTTTTTTTTTCATTCTATCTCAGGAATAGAACATTTTAGGATCCCTTACTCCCCAGGTGATTATATCTTCATGATAAGGTAGTTTCATTCTATGTTCAGCTCAGTATGTATTAGTATAGATGATTTAATACAATCTAATCATGCAGTTCTCTTCTTTTGTAGGTAAATTAGTACATACAACTTCCTGGAATGATTTTACAGTTACTGGGGCTAAGCAAAGATTCTCACTGATCGTTAGGATTCCACTTTTCTGTGCACTGGTGAATGTGGACCCATTTTGATTACTAGCAGATATTGAAGTCATTCTCATTACATCTACATCTGTGGAGAAGCACTGACTTTCATTTTCTTTCTTTAATCCGAAAAGCGTGGTTTTGCTGGCTGTTCTCTTAATGGTTGCTCAGAGTTGCTTTGAATAACTCTTATTTTATGAAAAGGCATTGAGACTTCTGTCACAGTAAGGATCTCTAGACAGTCTTTACCTACTCTTGACTACTATTTTGAAGATGCACATTCCCAATTATCTGTGAAAAAGTATCAAAATAGGTTTCCTTGGTTCTGAAAAGCTTACTTCAGACTACTGCTCTCTATTTCTTGTAGTATTTCATAGTTTACACTTGTCCTCAGAGAACGATGGCATCAGTTGAACATATTGGGTGTGATTTTTCAAAGTATGCAGTTACCCACATTTGGTTCCCTCTGCATTCGATGTGTGTTAACACTACCTTCAACAAAGGCAGAGTTAGGCCCATGCAGAAGGCTTTAAAAACCACAAAACTAAACCCACCTCTTGCACCCTGGGCTATTTGCAGGCAAGAACATATGTTGTAAGTGCTTCCGATGCTTTGCAGGGAGTGTGTTAAAGGGGCTTAGGCTGCTCTCTGAGTAATGGTGTAGTTCATTTTGATGTTATGATATGTTTGTTTCTTTAATGTTGTCCCTTTAAGTTTATCATATGTTTTCAAAGTATTGGAACTAAATTTAAACAAAAATTCTCTGTATCTAATAGACAAAAAAAGCCTCTTAGATTAAGCTGTTCCAAGGTTTTGTTTATTTGTTTCCTTATACTAAAGCCAGTACTTCTTAATTTAGTTGTCCTCAGATGTAGTCATTATGCACAGTTTGTTGTTTATATAAAACGTAGATTTTTATTTTCCTTTTTCTTCTCTTCCATTACTTTGCCTTTTCCTCACATCTACATTGCGTGTTGATGGCAAGAGCAGCAGTGGTTGGCAGTTTTCCTCAACTTTGCAAGAGAGAGAGAGATTTGGTTGGAATGAAACCTCGCTCTCCATGCAGCCTGCTTGAGATGCAGCATTGAAAGGTATCATCTCATTTTCTGTCTTGAAACCAAAGATGAAAACCACAAACAGGTAGAAATCTCTGTGCCAAAGCACCTGTTGATTCACAGCTGAAAAGCCCTTGGCAATACATTTCTCACTGTATCCAGCTGGAGTGGTTGCATGGATGATATCCACAGTATCCGTCTGTACCTGCAAATTTGGTAAAGAGGCTAATTCCTTTGAGAAGATTTGGATTGAAATTTAGGTAAAGTTAGCAGGGCAAGGAATTTTCTGATCTTAATCTTGCTTTCTGCCTAGAGTAGCATACGTCACTCATATAACTTAGTTTAGTGTTGAAAATACCAATCCTGAAGTCACACGCTGTGCATTGTAGAGCAAAATGAGATTTGTTGAAACAGCTGTGTGTGGAGAGTCCAGATCTGCAACAGCGTAATATCCTGGTCAGAATTGAGGTGGATGGATGAAACTGTGAAGAAAAAGTTTTGAAATACCCTGCTAGTAGCATCATTACTTCATCTTTTGAGAGTATCAGAAAATCACCTGAAATCAAGTTAAAATGCTGTCCTTGGACTGCTACACATATGCTCCCCATGACACGTGCATTACAGAAACAGCCACTGTGTGCTAATATGGCATTAAAATTTTGGACTCCACCCACAAAAATTAATAACATTCTTGAAATAAGAGTGATGTCGGATGCTGACACATTTAAGTCCATATGTTCTTGGACATGTGTCCTCCAGTACATGAGAGAACTAGAAGTCCCAGATACTCTTATTTTGCTTATTTCCTGTAAAGCCATGCTGGGAAAGTAGGAGAACGTAAGTGATGGCAGGCTGGCAGACTTTGGCCCGTGGATAGCTGTACAGTAGAGCTACATTTTATATTTTTACATGCTCTTATCTGGTCTATTCTGTTAGTGGTACTAGTTGACTTACATGGATTTGCATAAGCATAATTTAGAACAGATTTGGGCCATGCTATTTATATTTGTGCAGATTGCTTCATGTTTGTGAAACAAGTATTTCCTGTGGATCTGTAGCATTGTCCAGTGTTGTGCAATGCTTTCATATGTATATATGACTGGTTAAAACACAAAATGTGTTTTGAAACAACATGACAAGGAACAGTAAAAGCTGCACAGTAACTGAGCTACCCTTGGCTGTCCACATAATGTCCAATTAATGTGGTTACTGCACTCTGAAGCCTTTCCAAGGCTGAATAAGACATGCTGTGGCCTGGTAAAAGACACAATTTTTTCCTGAATTTTCTAAAGATTTGCATTACAGATGCTGCAATGACTTGAGGACTCTGTAATGCGTGTCTTTAATAGCAGTAATAATGAAGAGTGTGAAGTATATCCCCAAAATCTGAAAGTGTGAGTTCTAACCCATCAGCGAGCTGTGTGTGAGAATTCTATACAGTAAAACCTAATTCTGTGCTAAGAGGAACACTGTGAACTCCAAGCATAAAATAAAGATGTTCTGTTCTCTGCTGCACTGTCTTGAGCCAACCTTGGGATCTAAAAGCCAAGCAAGGTTCTTTCATCACCAGTCATACAGACGGTTTAAGTCAGATTGTCCCTTCAGGCTATATTTTGACAATGTAGTAAATTGAGCTTTGGGAACTTTCTACCAGATCAAGAACTCTGTCACCTCAAAACACAAAGCACAGACCATTCATTCTTCTGATGCAGCTTTTAAAATATATATTGATGTGTTGACTTTTACCAGCAAACCCCATGCCTTATCTGATACCTTTTGTTCCCCACTGCTTACATTAACACATATAAGGGCTGGCAGAAATGTGATCTCATGCCCTCATATGATCCAGATGAAATTTGTACTGTGGAGACTGCACTCCATTAGTGCAGTCTGTTAATGTCATTAATGATCAAGCACCATCAACTCAGTTACTCCCCTGCATTTTGTTGTCTTCCTTATTCTGCCTGTATTACTCAAGTCGATACTGGAAGGTGCCACAGGCATCAGGAAAAGCAAAGTCTGATCTGTGTTCAGAATGGGATCAGAAAATGTGTTTGATTTTGTACATGGGTATCAACACTTCCAATTCATTGAGCTCTGTCGAGAAGAGTGAAAAGAGCTAAGTTTTGTTTCTTGCACAAAATGAAGCCAGAGTGGTGCAGGAAAAGTACGTGGGCAAATTCTCTTTGGCCTAAACTTTAGAGAAGCTGATGAACAGGCAAAGCTTCAGAGTTTTGATTTGAAGATGAGTTTGGCCAGTATTGAAATTTGTCTAAAATTCTTATTGTTTTCTTCAGCCCTCCTCCCCTTTGCTTTTCTGTGTTGTGATGAATGTATCATGCCCAGATTTTGCAATTGTAGCTTTGTAGTTAAAAGCCACATTGACACAATGAATGTCTTTACTAAATTATATTTCAGAATTCTTCCAGGGAGTTTGTAGTTCAGAAAGACACAGCTGCTTGCAAAAATTTCAATTTCAGAAATGTTGTGTACTTGAACCTATATGATCTCCTTCATCTTGGTGGGCCAAGATGATTCCCAATCTGATGATCTTGGTCTCCTGGAAAGAATAATAGAGGAAGAGGAGGGAAGAACATTACAGTGAGATTGTTGATACTGCTACGTTTAAAACCTATTGTTTGCTGGAGTTTTGAGAAGTTTTCCATTTGTTTTCCTTCTCTCTCTTGACCTAATTAATTTTATGGGATATCCCCAGGGACTTAATTTATATGACAAATTAATTACATTAAAAGTTGCTGTCATGGTATGAAACCCCTTGTTTATTGTAAATCTAATATGTTTCTATATTCTTTCCCTCTATAAATAGTGATGTGCCAGTGATAGTTTGTTTTCTTTGTTTTTCAGAAAATTTTGGGTGCATAGTGACTTATTGTCAGTATTAGAAATAGTAAAAAATGTAAATGAAAAAGGAGAAACATTATTATAATTCAGCTGTGGTTAGCAAAAAGCTTCTGAAGTGGCACTAGCTGAGAGGTAGGGCTCTTTCCTTTGACTTTTTCTTCTTTAAAAATAGATTTATGTAGAAAAGAGTCAAATAATATCTAGTACACAAGTCTACTCACCAATTCCCCACCAACTGTAAAATAAAAACATTAGCCTTCAAGAAAGCAGTCTGGGGAAGGAAAAGCACGTACCATTTTCATTGCTGCATTCAGGACTGTCCCATCTGCAGCGTTTGTATTAGTGAAGCTGTTTAACCTTTTGAAGCCCACGGATCTTTGTACTATCTTTTCGTGCAGACTGGTTTTTTATATCTGTGCAACCTACTGACTTCAGTAAGATAATACGCACATTAAAACATTTACCTTGGGCTTCCAAGGCTGCACATGCTTTTCTGAAGGGTTAAAGAGGCACGAGGGGATAATTGCTGCTCCTGGCAAAAGCAGTAGGTGTTTTACTAACAACGAGAGCAGGAGCAAGTTTGCTCTAATTTTGGGCCAAAATACAAGTTTAGAATTTCTTTGGATTCAAAAATTTTCCAATAGCATTGCAGCTAGGTGCTTATTCCTGAGGTCGGATAATGACACTGAGTTTCCTTTTCCATAGAGAATGCAATGCAGAAAATAGCTTAAATGGGGATAAAACAAAGTACAGCGCATCTTTTAACAATTTTTGTTTTGATTAGATGGAATAATCCAAGGAAGGGACCTTCTTTTGTAAAAATGTACTAAAGGTAGCAAAACATCTCAGTGTTAGTTCAGCGGAATATCCAAGCTGGTCCTTATAGTTAAGCTTGTGCTCCAGCGCTGTGCTGACGTGGAGCGCCTGTGCCCTGGCACGGGGTTTTTGACCGGACCGTGGCCAGGTCCCAGCGGCTCACCCACACCCTGAGCAGGATTTGGGGAGGATCTTTCGTTAACTGCCAGGAGCTGCTGAGCTGGTAAATTTGCCTAAGGGGATGATAGGGAAAGGGTGTTGTGCAGGGAACTTATTTTGAAATACTGGATGCACTTTTTTTAGTTTTCTATTTCCATCCTGTGTTCCCTGCTTTTCTAAAGGACTCTTAAGTAACTTCAAAATTAAATGACTTCACTAGCAGTTTTGTGGCCCTCATAAATATGACGAAGCCTGACTCTCTGTCTCACTTTTTCTTGTGGTGCTTAACAGTCTTATGGCATGTAAAAAATCTTCCTTCTACGTCAAGACAGCATATTTCTTTAGTTAAAGATAAGGTTCAGAGGCAAATATAAAATAGTTATTTATGTTAGGTCTGCACTAACTCTGACTTTTTTCTTTTTTTGAGATGGTAAGTTATTTTCCTTCCTTTAGATGGATTATAGAGAATGTGGTGCTGTCCCACAGTCCCCAGCTTCAATTTTAAAATGGATCAAGTTCAGGTTCTGACATACTTGGCAGAGTACCATCATTTTTCTACCCCCCCCCCCCCCCTCCGGCCCCGGAGTGACCCTTGTTTTTCCCCCCCCCCCCCCCCCCAATCTGGGCCATAATTGTGGATATCCTGTGGACTGCAGCCCAGAGACTGCCAGTACTGGGAGCATACGGAAGAGAAGAGATGATGGCAATAGCTTTGTAGCTTGACCTGACATTTGCATTGTTTCTCAGTCGCTAAGTGTGATGAGGGTAGCAGAGGGTTTGGCACGAACTGTAAGAAGCTGGTCATGGTTTGGAGGAGCAATCTCTCCTACCTGACTCAGATGTTATTACCAGGTGCTGTTTGCACTTAATTAAAAAACAAAACAAAACAAAACAAAACAAAACCCAACGAAAACAAGTAAGGGGTATTTTAAATAAAGACAAAGCAAGCAAATAGATAAAGTCATACTCTAGGTAATTCCACTGCTTACAATGAAGTTGCACTGGGGATAGATATTAACCCCATAAAATCCCTGGGTCACAGACAGCCTTATGACAGACCCTGATAGCTTTGTGGAGACAGATTATGTCAAGCCCTCAAATTTGGAAACGTAGCAATTCCTCTGTAGTAAGATTGCAAATGAACACCCATTCGGAGATTGCCAACATTATCACAGTTTGTCAGGGTGATCTCACAGCCCACAACGTGCCGTAAGAGATTGCTTTACAAGTTCTAAAAGATTAGAGTGTTGAAGTATGTGACACCGGAATGATGCTTTGATGCCCGGCTTTGTCAGTCAGCCAGAAAAATAAATAATATCCAGTGTTTTTATTAGTGTAAAGCATAACAGGTAATGGAAATGTATAGCAAAACACTTTCTTCTTGCAGCTACACAGAGCACAGAAATGTAGGCTAAAGGAAAATGGGATGTCAAATCCTTCAAACAGGCGGTTGTACACCTGCGTGGGTCTGTAACTGCAGTGCAGTGCTTACCGCTATTTCAGCAGGTAGTAGTGTAAAGCATTAGCATTATTACATGGCTAAATGAAACAGCAAAAATGATTTGGTGGTCCTGGGTTTTGGTCATCTAGTGAAGCATGAAAACGTATATTCTAGTAGATTAAGGATGGAGTTTTGGCTAACAAGGAACAAAGGGCCTGGACTGCAGAAACCATGGGTTCCTCTCTTCACCTGGGGGAGAGAGCACCGCAGGTGTGCAGTTAGGAAGTGGCACGGAAGTAAGCAGTAGAAGAGTATAAAATCCATCATTTCTTCTTTGGTAGGAATTGTGGAAAATCTTCTGGGCAGTATGGCACGCTCAAAGTTTTGTTAAGAGTTTCAGGTACTTAAAACTTAAGAGATCAATGTGAGAATAATGTACAAGCATAAAGCTGGTGTTTAGGACTTTCTGTAACAACTGAGCTTTATAAGCCACCTTTGTCCAGATTCCTTCAACATTCAGCCCAGATTTCCACAAAGGATGTGTGGTCTGAAAACTATTTATGAAGCCTCAGATGAGAGCCATTCACACTGGTCAAGAGTTCCAAACAAGGCAAATTTGTTAGTCTTTGAGCTTTGTTACCAAATATTGGTATATTTTTGTATGTACCAGAGTTCCAACAAAGATTAGCTATGGGTCTGATTTAACTCAATTTTCAGCCTTTAAACTGTGCAGAACAGAAGGTCTAAGATACACATTTGTTGCACTCCTCCTTTCTTACAGAGCCATTAAGTTGTAGAACTGTAGGATCAGCTGCAAACTTCTGCATCTCTGATCTGCCTGTTGTTAGAAAACGTTCATCTGCAGTTCTTTCCTACTGTGACACCAGTTCATCATTTGTCCTTGACCTTGGAGAGCTTTTGCCCCTATTTCTCCATCCTTACGACCAGCAGAGTACACACAGATACCCAAACGTTAGTTAATGATTGCTTACACAAACCTGGAGAAGCTTGGATTAAAAATCCTGTGTAAGGGCATAGAATTAATATGACTATTATTAACTGAATGCCTAAACCTAGACAATGTATTTGCACATGTAAGTAATTATGATGCACTTCAAGGCATTCTGTTTGTAATGCTTTGTAATGCTTTGCTCTCCATTTCCTACAAATCAAATTACTGAGGGATAGATTTGATTTCCACATCATTTTGAAAATATTTTCTTTTTCTTTTTTTAATTTCCTTTGTATTAATTTTTTTCGAAGTTCAAAACACAACCAACTGTGACTAAATGCATAAAACCAAACAAAAACCCCCTAAAGTATAACAAAATTAAAGACAGCCTAAGATGATATGCAGCAAACAATGTAAATCATACCTAACAAACATGGTTGTAATAATATACCTTATCCATGTCTGATCCACTAATAACAAATACTTATTCAGAGAACAAATAACTCATTCTTCTTAGTGAGAGAGAGGGAGAGAGGGAGAGAGGCAAGCCCCAAATTCAAATTATATCTTACAGTCTAAACAAATATGAAAAACCTGCCAAATCTTCTTATAGAAATCCCAACAATCTTGTATTTTCATTGTGTCTTTTGGGAATAATGAGATTGGGAGGAGGAGGAAAAAAGGCCAGTTTTTACTTGGAATGTGTGGCCTGATCCTGTAGATTTTCTCTGAGAAGTCCTTGCTGCCTTCTGCTGAAAGGTTTCTGTTGCGGGTACTGGTTTCAGACCGAAACCTGAAGGCACAGCCTGGGGTGGTTTTCAGTAATTAGGGATTTTTCCCCTCCCTCATGGGAAGTTTCTTCAGAACTGTAGGGTTGACAAGCAGGTTACAAGTGATACATCTATAAAGATTGCTACAAGAGTGAAGACTGTTGCTAGAAATGAATGAATGCTTTCCCCTCTGCGTCATGTCAAAATAGGTTTTTGCCATCTTCCCGTTTCCTTTCTGGTTACAGAAATGATTGTTGTTCGCTTCACGGAACAGCATCGTCCTCCCCGTCCTGCACTGCAGGTGTGCCCCCGCCTTCCCCCGGCCCCTGCACCCTGCCCTGGGCTCTGTCCCGCTCAGCTGAGTTCTGCGCTATGAGTTGCCATCAGCGCGGTAGCTGCCGCAAGGACTTCCCAAAGGAGAAAAAGGCAGACGTTGGGGTCTCTTGCAAGCTGTGGCATACCTTACGTGCCCCGCGGCGCTCGTTTGTCGTTTGCCGCCAGCTCCTGATGCAGCTTTGCCGCTTTTGCGTGTTCCCCGTTTTTCTGGCTTCGTGGCCTGCCGGTGAGAACTCGCCTCCGCTGACCTTCAAAGAAAGTGTAAGAAATACTTGTCCTCTCCTCACATTAGAGACTTTGGGTAGAAGACACCTCTCTGTCCCTTGTCCTTTCTGCCATCCATGTTGCGCCTCGTGCTCGTCACTCCGCCCCTGCGGGCTCTGGTCGTTGGGCTGGGAAGGGTCTCGGACCTTTGCCTGTCCGCGCTGGCGAAACCGCTGCTGCTGCAGCGGCCCTGTGCCGGCGGGCGTAGCAGGGTGCCTCTGCGTGTCTTTTGGTTTTGCCTTGAGGCCTCTTGTCATTCGGCAGCCTCCTTGCGTGCTCCTTTCCCCCAGGGGTCCCCTTAGCTGCTGTCCTACCCGAAATGCCCCCGTGCCACCCCTCGCCCAGGGGTGGTCCTGCCATGCCTGTGCGGCAGGAGGTGCCGCAGGGCACAGGCAGCGCGGGCCAAAGGCAGCGGCAGGGGCGGCGGAGACCGGCGACAGCCGGGCAAAGACCACCGCTGCAGCGGCTGTGTGAAGGAGAGCAGCGGTGTGCTCACGCCGAGTTGTGCTGCTACTGCTGGCCATCGGCTCCCTGCCCCTTCCCAAAACTTACACCCGGCCCCTCACAGCAGCTTAGGATACGTACTTCAGAGAGAAGAGCACGCAGCCCAGCAGTGATCAGTGCCAGAATGACCCAAGTGGCTGATTTGTGTTGGAAACTTGAGGGGGTTTTCTCGTATATTCTCAATATCTGTATAAATACTGGAATAGTTTTGGAATCTGCTATTCTTGCCTAGTCTGGGAGGTTATGGTCATGAATTTTGCAGTTTCCAGATGATACTTCTTGTCACTATTATTACTTCAAGTTTAAAAAACACCATTAGCTGTGCCCAGGCTGCCTCTTGCAAAGACCCACAGTCCAGTACATAGAGACAACAGAACACATGACAGAAAGAAGTGGGAGATGAGTAGGATCACTGGAGTGATGCAAGTTAAGGAAGCATTTTTAGAGCTCCTCATACTGTATTTTGCATCATGAACTTCATCTTAAATTCTGTCAACAGTAATTTTCGTTCAAAACCAAAGCCACAGAAATTTCTCAACATCATAGCTGAGAAACACGCCTTAAAAATGTGAGCCAAGCATAGCTGGTGTAATACCGTGTCCCAGTGTGTAACATCCCAGATAACTGCCACTTAAATTGTCTTTTTTATTGAGGAATTCGTGATTCCATGAACATAATTTCCAACAAAGATGGTTTCTTCCCAGGCTAAAAAATGAACCTTATTAGCTGGAATGTAAAATGTAAGAGAGAAATGGCTGTACCAGCTGCAGAAACAGAGATCCCAGCTTCAGATGTAGACCAATCTCCTCGCAGTGAGCAAACAGCCTTCACTCCATTCTGAGTACCAGGGAGAAAATCTTAATGCACTTTGTGTGTATTCTCTTTGAGATTCTTATTAAATGTCAGATACCAGGCCTTTTCCCCTATGCATCTGTATAAAATCTTGACAAGGGAAAGAATAATTTGGAAAAAGGTAAGGATGTTTATAACTCATGTTTTGAGAGGCTACAAAGGGCAAACTGACTTCTGTGGTAGATGGACTTAGGAAGGAAATGGGCCAACAGGAGAAAAAAATGAGAAATTAATGTATAGGCAGAACCTCAAAGGTCAGAAATAGATTAGGATTTATACATTCTTTTCATAGCAAAATCATCTGCTTTATGAAGCAATGTCCTAGGTATTTAACGTACAGTGTTTTCTTAAGAATACATTTCCATTTCCAAGGAATGTGCCCAGAACATGGTTTAGGGAATGGAGAGAGTATATATCAATTACATCTGAGTTGTATTTCCTTTGTATTAAAATGAAAATTAAATTTATGATACTAGTGTCATTCTTTCATTAAGAGACCTGAAGCTCTAGAATTAAGCTTATAGTGTTTGTCGTTTCGTTGGGCCCTGCTTTAGTCAAGTTGGCTAAACCATCAGAGATAAAGAACGTCTGAATTTACTTTTAGCCTTCTGTTTCTAGCATTGCAGCACATCACTGCAGTGCCCTGTAGCACAAGAACTGAGTTCCATGCTCAAAGCATGATCCGGAACTTGAACTGCTGGTGTGCTGACCCAGAGCTGCACTGTGACACCTTCGGTTGTGTCTCTGTTGAGATCGAGTGTCTTGTCTTGTGTTTGCGTATCTCTCAGCTTGTCCGTGGTTATAGTTGTTTAAATGGTCTTGGATTTTAACCTTGTTGGATCTTGCCTCTATAAGTTTCATTCATTTAGTCAGGGTGGAGATGAGGTCTCTGCTAGAGCCCCATGTGGTTTTTCATTTGCATCTGCTTTTTGAATTCTCACAGGGGAGAGGTTGCATGCATGAGATTTGTTTACGGAGGCTGCACTCATTTGCAGTAGGCATGTCTCCTGTTGCACTGCCATAATGTGGACCAGTTAAGGTTGCATGTCTTCTGCAAGAGCTTAATTCTGTCACTGCTACTGGCAGGACGTCAGTGGTGTAGTCCCTGTAAGTAGGAATGATTTGCTTATGTGTTGGAGGACTGAGGTGAAGCCTTAAGCTATAAGACCTCCTCTACGGCACAGCCCAAATAGTGTCTTGTCCCCAGAGGGTGGCAATAGCAGATGTTTGTGAAAGGCAAGACCAAGCCTGCCTTGGCTTATGATCAAGAAAATAATTCTCAGTGGAAATTTCACTTCATTGTGCTGAAGGGAAGTGAAGCACCATTTATTGATACGACTGAAGAGTTTTACGTTCTGTTGTGTTATGGATAGAGAAGAGTAGTAAAACAGCTTCCACTTAGCATGTTATCAGTGCAGCCACCAATTACTACAGTGAATTCACTCATGCACAACGCCTTCACACCAGGGGAAGTAAACTTCTACAATACCTAGCGTAGTCATCAAACGCTCTGCATGCACATCTAATCTGTGCAACCATTTCTTGGGTTATAGTCAGTATCAATGCAGGCATACATCACTGCTTCCCGTAATATTGCCAGTGGACAGCAAGAATAGACATACAAAATCTTGGGAAGGCGTGAACGCAAACATGCAGATGTTCTCTCCATCTCTCTCTCTGTGCAGTCACCGTGTATCAAAAAACGCAGATATGATGATACATCATATATCAGGGGAAAAAAACAGACTACACCCTGTGCAGCCATCACACCTTGAAAATAGACATAAAATGGTAAGTCAATATGAATACACAGCTCCTAACAGCCTAATAGAATAGATCACACCACAGCCAGGTACATCTGTTCTCAGCACTAACCATTATCATTAGCTTAAAACACTTAAAATCACTGAGCTTCCTCAGGTCTGGGGACAGATTATACCAAGAAGAATCTGCTAAATAGATTTAGCAATGTAGCAAGCAGGGACCTTGACTACATTAAAACGATACATTTTGCATCTCAAAGGCTATAGGCTGTTTTCAGAGGAACAGTCTGAATGAAGAATGACACTAACACCGGATAGCAATTTCTTTATCACTCTTTAAATACGGAGCTTGAAACCCTTGGACAAACAATTGTGCCGAACCGGAAAACAATTTGTTTGTGAAAAATCAGGCTTACCTTGCACGGCAAGCCATCTGCCATCCTATAGCACGTGTTCCCGTCAGACTTCTGCATGAGATCCTAAGACCTAACTCTGACTGGACTTCAGACTGTGTGGCTGACAAAAAGAATCAATCTCTCTTATGTAGGAAAAGAAACAGGGAACCAGAAGAAATAGCAAATTTCTCCTTGTCTCTCTAACTTCCTAGTCTAGTATCTGACTGCCGTGAAATGCAAGATATGGGTTCTTGCAGAGACCTTCAAGTCAGTCAAGTCATGAAAGCTTCAGACAAGGTTTCAAAAGCAAAGAAAAAAGCAGGTTTATATTGGAAAAAAAAGTTTAATGTACATGCAGCAGTGACTGCTAAGGTGGTATACTGCTGCTTGTTTAAGACTTGCTCTAAAGAATCTGATGAGGACAGTATGTGCCTGATTCAGTGGGCATAGAACCGCCTGGATCTTCAAAAGAGGTGGAAGTGGAGATAGGGCAAAATGACCATGACAGAAATAAATGTGCGGAATACTGTTTTTTTATGGTGAAAAATGTCTGAAAGATGTGGAAAAAATGCATGTATGCTTTGCATGTTAACTGAAAACAGGTCCAAGGAAATAGGTAAAGGTTTAGCTTGTATTCTCATACTTCTTGTGAGGATAATAAAAGAAATTGTTTGAACTTTATGAATGACCATGAAGGACAAATACCTCAGGCCAAACTTCAGTATGTGGTTCCATATATCTTTACCCAAGCTTGGAGTTCTTCAAGAACACTACAGCTCTTAAGAGAAAAAGCAATGGCAGGTATGCATGGAAGGCCATCCCATTTTTTTACTCAAGTTCACTCTATTTTGCATCTTCAACAGAGACCTGAGATCTCATGCTTCCGCAGCGTCATTTTTTCCATATCTCCTCCCACCCCGTCTCGTGCATCAGATTTAACAGGGGTTAAGGCTGACCCAGTCATGAGAAGTTCTGTATTTCCCCACAGCTGAGCAGGCTGACCGTGCCGGCCTGGTGCCAGCATGGCAACCTACTTCACCGTTCAGATAGGGTGAAGTACCTTTGCTGTTTGCCAGCTTGACCTGCATACCACTTAGGTAAGCTGCTTTTCTTGTGTCTGAATGGCCACATCATAAGCTTCCCTTGCAAAGCTCTGAGAGTGATTCTTGGTGAGGGATGTTCTGCAGTGGAGACTTTGAAGAATGTTTTTTCAAGGAATCATCTTCTTAACAGAAGGAGTTTGAAGAGTCTTGAATTTTCAAGGCAATGTGAGCGCTCCTGTGGAAAGATCACTTTTATGCAAATAAGCAAATGTAACTAAACTCCCATCCATTCCCAGAAAGTTCAGCATTGTCCTTGTGCAGGACCCACCTCTAATGCTGTACAATGGCAGCAAAACAGGGCATCTATATTCCTAGTTTTATCTTCTGGCTATTAGTTCTCTGAAATTTTTGAATAGCATTTCCTCCACTTACTTTTCCCCAGATCCTCGAAGTCCACCATGAAAATAAAAAGGAAAGTTGTGTCCAAGGCACTTGATCTGTAGTTTAGACATCCTTGTGGAGCAAAAGATGCGGTCTCACAGAGTCTCTTGGAGTACCGTTTTCTAACCCCTTCTGTATTACCTGTCTCATCCTAATGGACAGTGCTTTTACCTTTGAGGTTCATGCCTGTTCTGCTAGAGTACAATATAGTGTAGCTAGGCATGCAAACTTCAGGGCTTGGGAAACGCTGCCTAGCAGAGAACACTGGATTGTGCGTACTTGGGAGCACGGATCACTGTAAAAATACTGGATGTCAATACCGCTTTCTCATACATGTTAAATCAAAACCTTGCCTTCAGAGTACCCACATAACCTGCACATGACATATAGAGGTCCCCAGAAAACTGCTGTCAACAACCATACTTCTCTGGCACAATCAGTCTCTCCCTTCTAAAGGACAATCTGTAATTTTCTCTGGAGGCAATCTGAGCCCATGCAGTTAATTCCCTGTGGAACTGGTGGTTAGTGTATGCCTCACCACTCTCTCCTTCCCATGGGAAGCGTATTTCTTTCATCATGTCTTCATAAATATAAATGCAGGGCATCAAGAACATAAAAAAAGCCCCTACCAAAACAGGAAAACATACTGCACCTGCTTCTATCTCTGGAGAAAGAAAGGAATCGTTCATGGTAGGTATGTCTGATGGCATGCTCAAAGCAATATCCAGACAATGCTCAGGTAGCATGGGAGTGGTCAGGGAATCAGAACCTGGGTAGGATAGGTGAATACCATGGATGCTGGAAGGAGGAAAGGGTAGCTTGTGGCAAGAAATAACCCACAGTGTACGCCTGTTCATTCAGCCCCAGGATGGGGATAGGTGGGATATAATATTTGTAAGAAAAAACAACTAATAAAGTTGCCAAGAACAGATATTTTATAATCTGTGCTAAATCTCTGCTGGAAAACATGAACAGCAATGAAACTGAGAAGACACTAAAAGAAATTCGGGGCAAAGTGCCAGACGCCCAGACGGAAGCAAAATGTGGACCAAAAAGCTTGCGACAATTGGGTAATTATGGTTTATGAATTTCAGCTTTAATCTGTAGTTCAGTGAGTCCTGATTAAATATCTGTTAAACACAATTAAAGTTTGTTTTTGTATTTCACCGTCTTGATCAGAATAATTAGAGACTGCGTGTTTCATGTCAAAAGTAGCAAGCGGAATTTTAGTGAATGAACATCGTTTTTAAAAGCCATTTGTAGCACCAGCTGTTGGCATTATTTTATATTTTAGTGTTATCAGCATAAAGACGGGTCCTCTCAAAGCTGAACGCTTTCCAGCGGGGCTAAGGTTCTGGGAAAGGCGTGATACAGCAGGAACCGTGCCCGACCGTGAGGCAACGCAGGGAGCCCTGAGTGGGGCCTCTCAAGCTACGACGTTAGACTGTGCACTTAAGCGGCGGAGGGTGAGAAGTCCTCTGAACAGGTCATGTAGCACCCAGCCTGTTCTTCTCTGCCAAAGATGTTTTAGATAGCAACTGCGATGAGTGATGGGAAGGATCGTTGGAAAGGGCACATATCTGATGAGCTGAATTTGGATTCTCTCATCGCGGTGTCTTATCAGAAGCTCCGGGTGTCCCAAGGGTTAGGTGTTAGACTGTTAGTCCAGAATAATAATTGTGGTAGCATTATGAGCGCTCTTGGGACTGAACCCTTAAACTGTGCTGGCAGTGCCTTAGAAAAAGGCGCTGGGCTGCAGCGATGGCCCTCTGCAGATACTGAAAAGGATGGCTATGCACGTGCCAGTTGCTGCAAGGACTAAGTGTGTTCGTCTCCATTAGTAGCAGTTTCATTCAAGTGAGGAGAGGGGATAAGGTCTTCTAAGTTGTTCCTCTAAAGAATAGGAAGTAAACAGGGTCATGGGGGAAAAGCAGGATAGTTTTAAATAAAAAGGAAAGGCACACAGAAATACAGCTTCCATAGATGGAGCTTTGTTGTTTTTTTTTTTTTTTCCAAGAACCTGAAATGTATCAGAATGTCACCTGAGTGTAGTCAGGGTGTATAAATAAATCCTGTGGGGTGTGTGTGCGCTTATATGGCTGACCTGGTTTTAGCCTTCATCTGTCTCTTTATACTGGTGAAGATGAATCTTCAGTCGCACTTAGTGATGCCTGAGGAGGGGGAATAAATCTCAAATATCATAAGCTAAAAATTGAAAATACCTACTAAGGAGACTTGAAAGACAGTGCCAGTTTCTCTTCTTGAGTAAATGTTTTACTGCTCTCTGTTTAGTTTACTTCAAGCAATACAGTTCCTTTGGCCGCCTCAGTTTCATCCTCTTTGCTGAGCATCAAAAGAAGCGGGAATGCAAGTGTCAGATGTGGGGGAGACTTAGTCTTCAAGCACAGGACTGAGACCACAGTCCTACTGAGGAGTCATCCATCAGTAACAGCTCTCAGTCACCAGAGGCCTTGTGGAAGGTCTGTGTGGCTCATTATCATCCTGCAGAACCACTTCATTTGCTGGCAGCTTAATGATTCAGTACGAGAGCTGTGCAACAAGCACGACTCGAAACTCAAGAAAAGTATGAGCTTATCTATAGTCTCAATTTTTTTGCAAACAGCGATCAGTTTTTTGTAGTGTTTCACCTACCTTTCCATCTAACAGGGGAAAAATAGCGCCAGAGAAAGCAGAATTTCTAAATTAGCCTTCCAAGAAAACCATAGATCTATTAATTCTTAAGTGAAATCACGGTTAATGGTGAAAGAGTTGAACAGAACTTAAAAATCAAAGATACTTTGGAAGACAACATCAAAGGCATATCAAAATATGGTGGTCTTTTTATAAGCTGCAAGCCCTGAAGAGATGGTGCCCCTAATAGAGCTGAGGGAGAAAGGATCAAAGCGATGATCACATTTTAAAGTAGAAAGAATATCTGGAGCGTATCTATGAAGAGACAGATTTTGGATGAAACTTTCATAGCACTGGGATCATTTATCAAGTCTTGAAGCCCAGGTACAGTACAAATGATCAGATTGCACCAGGGAAGGAGGGAAAGGATATTTGATTCAGAACAGGAAAACTATGACCAAGTGTCTGTGGAATAACAATATCCATGTTTAAATATGTGTATATTTACATATAGGTATGTATATGAACAAATACATTTTTAAATGCATATTTTATGAATTTTAGCCATAATCCCTTTCTTCACAAGGAATATATTCTGGTGAAACAAAAGACGTCAGTGGTATTTGATTGACTGTGTGATTTTTTTTTTTTTTCTTCATAAAGTTATGAGGAAAGGAGAAATGGAGTTAGGGCTTTTCTGTTATCTTCTGTTGCATTTCGGAATTACTCTGATTTTCCCTCAGAACCAGCTGCTTAAGTATATCTCATCAAATGGCTGAGCTTGTCCAAATCCACTACGCTTATGTCTGAGATAAATAAAATCAGGACAGTGTGTAGGTCTCTTAATACGAGTTCCTTTATATGGGGGTGGGGATGGAAATGGAAATACTGACTTATAATTCAGTGTGTGTAGGCCTTTCACAACGTGTATACAAGCCCAGTGAAAAAAAAGGAGGTATTTCTTCTTTTGGCAAGGATGTACATAGTTCTGCAGAGTTTTATACTATGCCTGAGGGTCATTTCTCTTTTAAAGAAGCACTGACAGCTGTGATGAATGGCATTACCTGGGAAGAAGGAATATCTAGATGTTTAAACAGATCAAGTTTCTTCCTATAGAAGAGTAAACATTAGGTCACAAATCAGACTGTTCTACTTTCATGGACAATCAGGATCAATTCTACGCTACTTAAATGTGAACTGGAAAGGCTTAAGTATAGCTGCATGCTGACATTAACAGAGGAGGGTAGTTTATAACCTGTGTACATTGTCACAGCTATCCTTTTACATGAAGTCATGGATGAATGCCATGTGCCCATGTTGAGTTGCCTCCTTGTCAGCAGGCAAGATTGCCCGTCCATCACTATTATCTACAACGAGGCTCATTACCTGCCAGCCAGTAAACATCTCACTCTCACCATCTGCACTGAATTACAAAGTGACTGGAAGAATCAGGATCAGTTTGCCTTGCAGAATGATTGTCAAGTTCATTTTCATCTTTGGAGGCCCTTTGGAAATGGAAAAGATGGTGACTGGGATGGGAAAAAGGATGATGTCCATTACCCTCAGGCGTACAAGCTGACTGATACTATTCTTACATACCCTCCATTTTGCCAAGCGCAGGTGCCTTGAAATTTTCACAGCATGCAGGTGAAATAATTTCTTCTATTCTCGACTGGCTGTATCATTTGTGATACATAGTAGTGCCATTTTCACATGAGTGGACAATGTGTCGTCTCATTCAGGAGAGATTTTTTTAAATGAAAATATTAATTATACTCAGTACAAAGGTGTCTCCCATTGACAAATTTGATGTCCAGCCCATCAGTGATCCATTTAGAAATGAGGATAGGGTATTATAGTAATTTTTCCTGTTAGCATTTTGCCAGCCAGTGGGTTCTTTTTAAAGCTACCAGGTTGCTTGGCAATTATTGTAAACCATAACATCACTGCGTGGGCATACAGTGAATTCTGAGCATCTGCTTTAGGGACGACAAAATATATTTTGTATGTCTTTGAAGGGAAAACTTAAAACAAGAGGGGCAAATCAAGAATCTGTAAATACATTCAGAGTAAAGGGTCTGTTGGTGATGTACAGATAGATTAGACATCCTGCTGTTGGTAGTAGGAAGGCAGGCAGGGAGAGGAATGGGAGCGTTGGCAA